>NC_059355.1:31498849-31783408 GCF_019703515.2 Myxocyprinus asiaticus
TGCATCCGTGTTCACGAGAGACAGATATAAACTACTGACGCAAGTGCATGCTGCCAAGATGACATAAGCATGATGCACCCACATTAATAACAGACAGACATGGAGCATGAGTGTCTGGATCCCGACACAGACCGAAACTGAATCAGACAGGAAGTCAGGATCCAAGTCAAGACATTTTTATTTGTATAGCGCTTTTCACAACACACATCGTTTCAAAGCAACTTTGCAGGAAATCATGCATTAACAAAAAAATTTAACTGAAATATCTATAAAGTCTTAGAGTCATCATTGTGTAGTTTGATTAAATATGATTGTAAATTGTGTATAAGAATTAAATATTTAAATAATAATTGTATTTAGAACCCCTGTGAGTAAGCTGAAGGCGACTGTGGCAAGGAACAAAACTCCATAAGATGTTGGTTAATGGAGAAAAATAACCTTGGGAGAAACCAGGCTCACTGTGGGGGCCATATTAGTTATTTATGTGCAGTGATGATCATGGTTTAAAATGTGTAAATTAAGTAAGCGTTAAGGTCCAGTGTTTTTGTTTTTTTTTTCAATTTGGAATGCCCAATTCCCAATGCACTCTAAGTCCTCATGGTGGCATAGTGCCTCAATCTGGGTGGCGGAGGACGAATCTCAGTTGCCTCCGCGTCTGAGACCGTCAACCCGTGTATCTTATCACGTGGCTTGTTGAGCGCATTACCACGGAGACATCCACGCACAACTCACCATGCACCCCATTGCTTAGGAGACCTGGCTGGAGTCACTCATCATGCCCTGGAATTCGAACTCATGAGCTCCAGCGGTGGTAGTCAGCGTCTTTACTCGCTATTTAACATTAAAGATCATTTCCTTAGTTTTATTTACATTTAAATGCAATGCACTTGATTGACACCATTCCTCAAGGGTCTTAACATTCTTAAAATGTTTGCTCACACAATGGTTGATCCTTCATACAAGCTTCCAACAGTACCATATCATCAGCATACTTGATTAATCTAGCTGTTTGATTCTGAGTCTTTAACTCATTGGTATGTACAGTATTGAAAACAAGATAGGTGACAGTACACAACCTTGAGGAGCCCCTGTATTTAAGACCTGTTCATTAGAAAACATACCATTCATAAAAAGTCTTTGTGGCCGATCTGAAAGGAAATCTTTGACCCAATGTATCAAATTAAAATTTACATTCAAATTACACAAACATGATAAAAGTTGATGCACCTGCATAGTATTAAAGCCAAGCTAAATTCAGCGGGAGATGCTGATGTGAACACGGAGAAGGTGCGCAACAGCGAAATGCGTCTGTGTAGCGCATGGTCATAGAGTAACATCGTTCCTTTAACTCATTTTGTTTGTAACTCTTTTCCTTTTATGTAATCTGTATTGTCTGCACTGCATTTCTTTTGTTTGGTACTATGGAGCCAAGCCCCATTTTGTTGCTCCTCAGGCTGTCTTGTCTGTATCTGTATGCAGATGCTATACCATCTAGTCCTCTTAATCACTCAGCTCAGACTCCATTATCAGACACTAATTATGCTGTAACTAATGGAGGGCTACGTGCTGCTAATTATGAGATTGAGGTGGGATTTATTTGGTGGAAACTACCACACAGCAGAAACCTTACTTAGAAGAGGGGAAGTAACAGAGCAAAGTAAACTGATGTATAAATAAATGGGTGCTTACCACACAAACTGGAGAGGATTTTGCTATTTGAAAATGGGCATGACTAAACCTGAACATACCATAAGCCCTCAATCACTGTTTTATCTTGCTCTGTTAATTTTCTTTTAAAGGTGCATTCAGTATTTTTTAAGTCATGCTTGTTCTCAGTGAACTCAACTGTTGAGCTATAATGAGCTTGTGATTAAATGAAAAGTTAAGGTTTTTCTCTTTTGTCTTCTGCTTCCTTCTCTCACTATTATAGCTGGAAGTGGAAATGACCATTTCCTCCTCAGTAACAATATAACTGTTGCAGTCCTGGGAATAGTTATTCCAATAGGTGAGTATCATCGTTGACTAAGTATTTTATCCTGCATTTTGAAGTCAGTCTCTTTTACCCAGCAGATCAACTGCTTTTCCCCTTCAGCTTTATGTGCACTACCTGCTTTAGAGACACTTAAGATAGTCTTAACTAGCCATTTATAAAAATTGAAGCTGCCCCATTACAGCTTATATAGGAGGAATATTCTGGGATAAATACAACGCAAGCTCTACCGTCAGCTTCTGTTGCATGCTCATTTCTCCAGAAAATACAGGAATAAAGGACAACTTGTGAACAGTTATGCACTTACAATGGAAGTCAATGGTGTTATCACACCAAAAGGTTTAAAAGCAGCAATGAAATGTTTTGTTAAAGCACTTACATGAATCATTTAATGAAAAATATTATAATTTGATCTGTAAAGTTCAAGTAAATGATCCTATTGAGGTGATGAGGACTAATTCTCTAGGAGGATGAACTTTAGGATGTGTTGCCAATTTAAATTCTGTGGTTGGGGTTTTCGCCATAGAAAAGTGCTTTAAATTGGATTATAACCAGTCATATGCTTACACATATTATGCTTATATGTTTCACTTTTGTAAGAGTGTGACAGTTTCATTTATTTCTTCACAGTGCTAAACATATTCGCCCCATAGACGTTTTGTAAGAGCATTACTGTGCACACATTTTTCCTTAGTCTGTATGGACAAAATGCCATAGATGCTGTTAAATGTCATTAATTGTATTTAATCCAGAATAGTCTTTTAAAGTTATAGTGTTTATTTCACAATTGTGAATGACCAAATCCTACATCCTTTGGTTTCAAACTATATTGAGTTATGTAAGTAATGTTTTATAAATGGTTAATTACGATCTTTCAAAGAGATGTGTCACTCATACATTTTTATTCTGTTATCATAGCTCTCAGTTGATTTCTTTACATCATCCTTTTGACTGTTAGATCACTTCAAATTGAGTATGAACCAAATTCTATATGTATTTGAGATGGAGGATGAATTAGTTTTCACAGAAAAACTCTGTCAAAAGGACCAGATGGGCTTCATTGATTGTCTGAGCTGTGTCTGCTGAGTGGCTTAGTGAGTCAAACAACCTCTTCTGTGCTCACATTCAAATGGAAGACACTAAGTGAAATACCTTCTCACTTAAAATCATTTTAAGAGCCCTGTGTAATTTCAGTCCCTCTATGCCCACCCCTTTTAAAACGTTTTCTAAATGCTTTGTCTTTTATAGTGTGGTTTTAAAAAAAACTGAATAGAAAGAATGCAAATGTGTATGTGACAATAGAAGCTGAATGATGGAGGAAAACACACCATAAGGGGGTCTCCACGGCCCCTAAGACAACAAAACAATTAGGAAGAACTTCCAGGGGACCAGAGTAGTCGTGGCTGATCTTTAAATTAGACAAGAGGTTACCCAGCCACTGCAGTAAAGCCACACTTGGTTATCAGTTCCCCCTAAATAGCAATGCACTCCCTCAAACCAATCCCATGTATGCATGTGTATGCATGCACGCAGTCCAATTCCATTTCTCCTGGTCCCCATTTGGCCCCTGATTTCTCATTTACCAGCATGTGTGCACGCCTTCCACATGCTTCACTAAGCCACTATGTGTGAGTGGGGGTGGGTGGAAAGGTGTATCTCTGGCAGCCCTAGTTCAAATTCATATATTTTTGTTTGTTTGTTTTTTTTTTTTTTAAAAACTGTTCAAATCTTGTTTTAAATATTCATCTTTTTAAACTTAGCTCTTTTGGCAAGGTGATAAGGTTAGACTCTTTTTAAATGTTTAGTTCACCCAAAAATGAAAATTCTCCAATCATTTACACACCCTAATGCCATCCCAGATGACTTTCTTTCATCTGCTGAACTGAAATGAAGATTTTTAGAAGAATTTCTCAGCTCTTTTGGTCCATACAATGCAAGTGAATGGGTGCCAAAATTTTGAAGCTTTAAAAATCACAAAAGTCAGCATAAAACTAATCCATAAAACTCCAGTGCTTAAATCAATGTCTTCAGAAGCGATATGATACAGTAGATGTGGGTGAGAAACAGATCAATATTTAAGTCCTTTTTTACAGTAGATTCTCCTTCCTCCTCAGTCAATCTCCACTTTAACTTTCACATTCTTCTTCTTGTGTTTTTGGTGATTCACATTCTTCATGCATATTGCCCCCTACTGGGCAGGGAGAAGAATTTCTAAGAAAAAAAGGACTTAAATATTGATCTGTTTCTCACCCACACCTACCATATCACTTCTGAAGATATGGATTAAAACACTGAAGTTGTATAGATTACTGATATGATGGCTATATGTGCTTTTGAGTCGTAATATTTTGAGAATAAAGTTAAAATTTTGAGAATAAAGTCATAGCATTACGAGATTAAAGTGGTAATATTTTTAGAATAAAGTCATAATGACCAGAAACAGTGCCTCATTATCACAATGCATTATCACAACGATAGCTAGCAGCTTCATCAGTGCAAGAAATGGATGTGGATGATTTAGTTAAATCATACTTTAGTTTAGGATTTAGCAACAAAGAAATCCTTTGTCATCTTTTGGCACATCAGCACAAAGTTATTATTGGGATCCGAACACTGCAGCGGTTATGTAGGAATTGAATTTATTCAGGAGAAAGAACCAGACAGACGTTCGCGCAGTCCCGCTTGGCGTGGGTGATGCTTGGCTGGCTTTCCTGAAGCTCTAAGTTGAACGTTAGTAGCACTTAAATTGTACTTACTGCAGCACGTTTCCCAAAAGCATCGTTATCTAGCATTGTTAAGTAGCACGTAAAAATGCTCGTAAATTAATTAGAACTATGAATCGCTCTTAAATCCATAAATTACTACACATATTGTTCTCGCATCTTTCACAGTTTATCAGATACAAAGGGACATTTAATAAATTATATTAATATATTTTGATAATTGGAAAGCCATTGTACACAGTTTCAGAGGTTAAAACATTTTGATAAAATCGCATTGAAATCAATAGGCAGTCTCCGCAGTCTGTGCATGCGATGTGAAAGGTGTAAATTAGGTCTAAAGATAGATCTAAATTTACATGACACATAATACAGTATAACGTTTTATTGGGCTTCTTTGATAAGCATAATTGTAATGGCAACAGAAAGATATGTTCTTATTGAACAGATTTGCTTAGAAGACATATGTGAGTAATGTGACCCTGCAGTTTAAAACTTAAATAGGTCAAAAATAAATCATTAAAATATGGTTAACAAAGGAGGGTGAGAGTGTGCAATGAGTGTTTCATTCTCCCTCTTCCTCCTCCTCTTCTTCCTCCCTCCATTGGATGATTCCATACTATAGGAATAGTCCTAGTCTGTTTACATGGCAGTCACAAATTGCATTCTGCATAATGGCAGTACGGCTACAAGTGCACAGTAGGGCTGGACGATATGAAAGAAATATATTCATGATATTTTTTGGAAGAAAAAAAATATCGGCCTATCCGATTAGATCGTCAACACCCCCCATATGTAAATGTTCATATGTAAATAATGTAAAAAAAAAAAGAATATTAGCACCCTTCCTTTTGCCATCATCACGCAAGTATCCGTCTCCAACAGGTGGAAAATTACTAATACAAATTAAGATCTGAAGACAGTTATAAATGTAAACATAATAATGATAATAATAATTAAAATATAAATACATTTAGGTTCTAGGTGAACTTGTTTAGGTTGTATACACATCTACTATATAAAGTGAACCTGCCGCTTTACGTGTGTTCCATGAGACACGCTCCCGCTGCACTCCTCTGAACAAACAGTGCATCAGAGACGCGCATCGACGGCATTTCTGTCATCTGTTCTTCAAAATATAATTGTGTTTCTTCAAGTGCGTGTCTTTGTGTCTATAGTTCAGCCTACTGATTCATGCATTTTGTGCATCACTTTCATTAATCTCTGTGAAGTTGAAAATTTATACATTTGAAACCCTGTCTTACTAAAGCCATCATTATTTATGAAATTAAATTCTGTAATAGTTCGTCAATTCCAATGCCTTGACAAGGTTAAAACTTCCATGTTTGTCAGTATTTCCATGATATTTTCATTTTGAGAAGACAAGGTTTCAGCACATTTGGACCGGACAGCTCCCATAAAGAAGCATTTACTTTACTTTATAACTATAAATATAGTAAATATAGATCTATCTTTAGACCTAATTTACACCTTTCATATTGCATGCACAGACTGCGGAGTCTGCCTATTGATTTCAATGTGATTTTATCAACACTTTTTTATCCTCTGAAACTGTGTACAATGGCTTTCTAATTATCAAAATATATTAATATAATTTATTAAATGTCCCTTTGTATCTGATAAACTGTGAAAGATGCGAGAACAATATGTGTAGTAATTTATGGATTTAAGAGCGATTCATAGTTCTAATTAATTTACGAGCATTTTTACGTGCTACTTAACAATGCTAGATAACGATGCTTTTGGGAAACATGCTGCAGTAAGTACAATTTAAGTGCTACTAACGTTCAACTTAGAGCTTCAGGAAAGCCAGCCAAGCATCAACCACGCCAAGCGGGACTGCGCAAATGTCTGTCTGGTTCTTTCTCCTGAATAAATTCAATTCCTACATAACCGCTGCAGTGTTCGGATCCCAATAATAACTTTGTGCTGATGTGCCAAAAGATGACAAAGGATTCCTATTTTGCTCAATCCTAAACTAAAGTATGATTTAACTAAATCATCCACATCCATTTCTTGCATTGATGAAGCTGCTGGCTATCGTTGTGATAATGCATTGTGATAATGAGGCGCTGTTTCTGGTCATTGTGACTTTATTCTCAAAATATTACCACTTTAATCTCGTAATACTACCACTTTTTTCTCAAACTTTTGACTTTATTCTCTAAATATTACGACTTTAATCTCGTAATTTTTACTTTATTCTCAAATTATTATGACTTTATTCTCTAAATCTTAGAGAATTTTTCACAAAAATAATTTTTTGCTTATATCACCCACTCCTACATATATAGATAATTTATATTCTGTGCTCAAAATACATATTGTATACTACAGATATATTACAAGTATAGGATGGTTGTATGCTGTTCTGAGCATTGCCATTGTTTCTGCACCAATATTGTTTTAAAATCTGATGGTTATGTGGACTGCGATGAGATGCTTCTTTACATAATTTAATTTATACCATACTTTGGGTATTGGAAACTATTTTGAAAACACTTTTTGAGCCAGGTCTGCCACAATGCACAATTAAAGAGATAGTTCACCCAAAAATAAAAATTCTGTTATCATTTACTCATCCTCATGTTGGTTCGAACTCGAATGACTTTCTTTCTTTCTGTGGAACACAAAAGGAGATGTTTGGCAGAATGTTAGCATCAGTCACCATTCACTTTCATCACACCTTTTTTAAATTTTTCCACATAATAAAAGTGAATGTTGACTGTGGCTACATTATGCCTAACATCTCTTTTTGAAAAATCATACAGATTTGGAACATGAGGCTGAGTAAACCATGGCAGCAATTTCATTTTTGCTGAACTAATCCTTTAAGGTGTGTGTGTGTGTGTGTGTGTGTGTGTGTGTGTATGTGTGAGCTTGTATTTGTGTGCATCATTAAGCACCGCTCTGTGTCCCCTGGCTGTGTTAACGCCCCGCCGTGTGTGTCGACTGTGTGTTAAACGCATGCAGTTCCTATCCTTGCCACAGTGGTCATCGGCCTGATGTGTACTGGAGGATACCTGGTGTGGCGCAACTGGAGGAGGCGGAACACAAAGAGCATGAACTTCGACAACCCTGTTTACCGCAAGACCACAGAGGATGACGATGACGAAATCCACATCGGCCGCAGCGAGCAGATCGGACACGTTTATCCTGCTGTGAGTGGCAGTGCCAGACAGCCATACCTTGCACTGCCACTGGGGGGTGGTATACCAGACCCACAAGCTCATTGGTACTCAGGAGCACCTATGCTTTCAAGTACAAAGTGAACAAAGGAAGGAAGGCAATTAGATAGTGATAAAAGGAGTGCGGGGCTAAGACAACGATCCCTGGCATATCGTGCGACTAAGAGAGAGAATGGCATTATGCTGTCTCTTATATATTTTACAAACATGTAATGAGTCCACCATCCATCCTCCACCTCTTTTTCATAATATTTATACTCATAATTCATATATTTTCATTTACATGTCTTTAATTAATATAAGGATAACCATTTTAGGATTAGTTAGTTGTCTGTTCACACTTCCATAGTCTGGTTTTTGTGTTGTGTTTTAGTAAAGCTTTAAATGCTTTCGATGTTTGAAAGCTTTGTAATTGTGCTCTCCCATTATCCCATATATGTTTTTATTATTATTATTATTATTATTATTACTTATAATTGCTTTAGGGATGAGCAACGAGCACCTTAAATGACAGGACAATCTTTTAGTATAATATCATGTATGTATGTATTTAAGTGTTTAGCTGTTTATTTATTAGTGTGATGTAATTTATTTATTTTAGTAATTTTAGGCCTGGGCTGGAACATGAAGTTGAATCTAATATCTAAATATCCTTAAAATAAGATACATTTACTTGAGAAGCAAAATTGTGAATATTTTTAATTAAGTTTATTTTTCTTACCCCATTGCCAGTTTGTTTTGATTGTTTTAAGCGTAAATCTCATTAAATTTAGTTATGCTTAAACAAAAATTCCAAGGTGGTAAGAAGCATAAGCTTAATTCAAAATATATTATCTGAAAACATGTCATAATACTGATCACTGTGAATTCGGCAACAGTAGGTCGAAAGTTTTGCTTCTGAAATAGGTCTGTACCTACTGAAAATCACTGCCCCCAGTGGCAGAATCTGGAAGTGTTGTTGAACATATGGACAGGTGTGAGCTCCACTTTCCAGGTGAAATGTCCAAAGAGTGGCACCAAAAGCAAGTTATAATACAGTCAACAGAAATACATAGGAATATTCTGGGTGAAATACAAGTTAAGCTCAATGGACAGCATTTGTGGCATAATGTTGATTACCACAAAAAATAATTTCGACTCGTCCCTCCTTTTCTTAAAAAAAAAAGAAAAATAATAATCGAGGTTACAGTGAGGCACTTATAATGGAAGTGGAGGCCACTTTTTAGAGGGTTTAAAGGCAGAAATTTTAAGCTTTTAATTTGACAAAAGCACTAACATTATTGTGTTGTACTTGTATTATTTGAGCTGTAAAGTTGTTTAAATCGTCATTTTTACAGTCATTTTAGGGAAAGCTGTAAAATTTGCTAAAAGCTTTTAAGCAATTTTATCACACTAAAATCATGTTTACACACAAATTGTTTATGTATTTTGGCTATACTGTTGAATAAGGGAAAAATTGGCCCTCAGTGCCTCACTGTAACCTCAATTTTTGTTTTTATGGTAATCAACATTATGCCACAAATGCTGTTTTAAATCCAAAAATGTTGGATGGGGGATGGTGCTTGTCAGTAATTCGGCTGAATGGAGTTGATTTCAGGGCATGTGTCGATTTCTCGTGGGATCATGTAGTAATATTTTGCTTTTCAAGTAAATATATGTTGTTTTAAGGATGTTCAGATATTTTTACTGGCAAACAAGGCAAGAAAACTAATGAAGAAAGTGCAGTTAGGAAGATGTAGGGATTGTGACAGTGTGATATGGTGAAGCTAAGTTTCCTTTGCGAGAGTCGGCATGTCAAGCACAATCATAGATAAAGTCATCAGTGGAGGAGCAGCAGCGGGGTAGGCCATCGCAGTGGCATAACAGGATTCTCTCCAGTTCCCTGCACATCACAGTCTTCACAGTATGTGTGGGGATCTGCATATTGGGTGTTTCTGAATCCCTATATTTTTCTCCATGGGTTTTGTCTCTCTCTGTCTCTCTCTGTCCCTTTATTTTGATCTCTTCAAATTTATCCCTTTCATACATAAAGTAACACATATGTGACAGTTAATAACTGGGCCCTGCAGAGTAGCATCACACATCTGTGTTTCTGCAACAGCCAGTTATGTTACAAGCTGCCAGATTCAAATCGGCTTTCGCACCGACACAGGCTGTGTTGGTCAAGCATCTGTAATTTATTTTCACTCAAACAGTTGCTCATACAGTCTTTTAAACCATAGAATAAGTTTGTTTTATATGCATACATCCAACTCATCACCAAAGTACCACGATAAAAAGTTTACAGCTCTTATACGCACAGTCAATACATCAAACGCGATCTTCCTCCGATGAGTGCTGCCATTTGTTTACATTAATAGCAATTGTTATTTGTCAAACTAACAGCTACTCACAGAGTTTTTTCAAGCACATAATATGTTTATTTTATTTAACAAACAGCCAAAATGTCACCAAAGTACCACAATAAAACTTCACAGCTTGTATATGCACAGCCATCATATCTAAATGCAATCTTCCCATGCGTGCAGCCATTTCTGCGTATTATTTGCTGATGTGGTTTTCATTCACACAAACAGCAACTCAAACAGTCTTTTCAGGCATATAATGTTTGTTTTCCGAAACAGACAGCCAAACTATCACATAAGCACCACAGTTTAAAACTCATATACTCACAGTTAAAACATGCTGATTGAGAGCGATTATCTGATGCACACAGCCACGTCTGTTTACATTAGTGCTTGTCACATCCACACACACACAATGTCTGAGAAGTCAAAGTGGATATAGGCAAACCGGACTGCTGATATTATTTGTTCATTTGGTTTTTACAGCTATAAAAACAAAATAAATAAAATAAATACAGTACAGCAGACATAACCCATTTGTTCACGTTTATTATATTATATACAGTATTTTATTTCATTTTTTATGACTAGAAATAAAACATTTTATTAAAATAAAAAAATACTTGTCTACACTCAGCTCCCCTCTACCGGCTGTGCAGTGTCACGTGCAAAAATAATTCACTCCAGGGGGCACTGCAGGGGAATTTAGACTCTACTCATGAAAAGGTTATGCATTCATTTCTATTCTCCTCTTTCTTTCACAGTGAATAACTGTTTTTTTTATCTGCTCTCTGCAGCGCGTGGCGCTCAGTCTGGACGATGACGGATTCCCCTGAGGGCGATTCTCGCTCTCTCCTTCTCCATCCGTCCTTTAGTCCTCCATCTTTCCTTCCATCATTGTGCCCCTCTTGGTCTCCTGAGGAGATCACACAACCACAGAAAGCCAACAGGACACAAAAGTACTGGCTCTCGGCAGCTGAGAGCTACAAAATGGGTTTGTCTACTCGTAGTGTCTTCTGCAGCCCATAATCTCTCAATCAGTCTTACTTGGGCAATAATCATTACTAGTGAAATTAAAATTACTTACACTAGTATCATCCCTGCTCTGTGTGACTAGTAGTTGGTAGTGCTGTTGAATGATGACTAACCTCATAGCTCATCATGTCAGTAGTTGCTAACACTATGGCTCTCCCGCTGTGCTGCAATTCTTTTAATTAGAAATATTTGTATTGCTGGTTTAAGAGTTAAGCTGGATTGAACTGGGCTGTGGTTACAGGAAGAGCTTCTGTATGGGCAATGCCACACAGAAAAGCAGTAGGGCAGAATTCAAAGGAGAAAATATTGGGTAATCCACCCTGCTGGCATGGGAGATACATAGGACATATAACTAAAATAGTGAAATAGGATGGAAAGGGGATGGGGAGGAATTCATATATGCAGTCATACACTTAAACTTGCACACACTCCTCAAAAACAGTTATCAGTTATGCAAGCTGAAAAAATAATTTACCATAAAAAAATAAGACTTACAGAATTCTTAACTGTATCCTCTAATATACTTCCAGAGCCAAGCATTCTGTTCCTTCATGTCTTCCATACACACATAAAGGATTAGTTTATGTAAAAATGAAAAGGCTGTCATCATTTACTCACCTTCATGGAGTTCCAAACCTGAACGACTTACTTTCTTCCATGGAATTGAAAGTGAGTGGTAACAGAGGCTAGCGTTTCCTTTTATGTTCCATGAAAGAAAGGAAAGTCTACATGTTTAGACACATGAGGCTGAGTAAATAATAGGGCTGTGAATCAATTAAAATGTTATGGAATTAATCGCACAGTTTTCTGTGATTAATCGCATTGATCATGGTACATGATTCATTACAACAAGCATTTTAAAAATGTAATCATAAAGATATTTACTTTATACTTTGTCTCAAAGAACTTGCAAGAAATTGGTAAGTCATCATTTATTTTAAAGGAGTCATGAAATGCTATTTGTTACAATTTTATTATCTTCCCTGAGGTCCACTGATAATGTCATTAGTTTTTTGCACCAAAACTGTCATAGTTTAGTAATAAATTATTATTTTCCACCCTGTCTCTGGCCCTCTGACTGAAACGCTCAGTTGTGGCCTCAGCTTGTCCTTTAAACTTCAATGTAAATGCCCACTGTTCTGATTGGCTAACATCGTGCATCTCTTCAAATTCAGCCATATATGAATCTCAATCAGAAGAGAATAAACAAGCTCTCCACAACATTATAAAACTAAATTTCAGGGTTTACACACAAAGCACATTGAACACATCGCATCTGAATAGCTAACTATCAAACAGTAATAACATATGAAATATTCACAAATTAAACTGTTTACTCACAGTTTTGCTGTCAAGTCCAAGTGTTTTTAACTGCCCCATTCTGCCCCAAAGCTTGAATCGTATTATGACTGATTCACTAGCAGTCCACACTGATATTAGCCGCACATTCACAGTCCATACCACGGGGAAACATGACACACACACATAGGTGCACTGAGGCGCAGATCGCCAGAAACATCCAAACGGTCAAAGAAGTCCAGCTAGTGCTTGTTTACATACACCAACAATTAAAAATAGCGCAGATGGGTGCAAGATGCAGAGCAGCTGAATGAAGCTGAACAGAGTCTCCTTTTCTGAGTTGTAACTGACACCACGCCTTTTAAAAGCGGCACAATAAACATGACAGTCAAAGACGTCTTTGTAATGCATGTTATATGCACAAAAACCTTCAAAATAGTCCAGATGGGTCCCCTTTTGGTGTTCCGGAATAGTTGGTCACATTAGGCCTGTCTCTCTCCCTCTTTGTTTATGATATGAACTGAGTGCCAGTGGGCGCGGCCAAGGGTGCGATGAAATGTTGTGGGACGTGTAAATTCAACTGAGCAATTTTTCGTGACATCACGAACACACAGTTTTCAAAACGAGACTTTTCAAAAAGGTGGGAACTATAAATGCTCTTTTTAGACTGGGGAGGAAGCTTTGAGTTTACAGTACGTTTTTATAGTACAGATACCTCTTATATGTCTAAATTTCACATACATGTTAAAATGTTCCGTTCTTTTTTTTTTTTTTGCAGAAATTCATTTAGACACATTTTTACAGGTATAAATTTTTGATGCAAGTATATGTTTACATGCCATAAAATCAGTGGACATGCTGTAATTACAAGTTGGGCAAAATCTTCTAGCATTTTACAGTGGGCTTTTCTAATTATATTATCACATGATTACATTCATATCAAACTTTATTGGCAAGATAAACTTAAGTGTACATTGCCAATGCATTATAAGACATTATACAATAGGGTTGTCAAATTAAAATTCGAATTTCGAATATTCGTCGGATTTAAGAAAAAAAAATGCACATTCGTATGCTAAACTGTGAATTTGAATTTTGGATTTGTGCCAAGCACTGACAATGACTTCAGATCGATCGCATTCTTGCGTTAAAAAAGGCTAGACACAGCGCAACAAAATACAGTTTAACAGAATGCAGGTGTCTCAATATGTTTTTAAATTTCTTTTTAATTAGACACCGCATCTAAAAAACAGCACTCCTGCACGAGAGGCTGAATAAGCAAAAACAAAGTGAAACAAAGATGTTCGTCTAGTGCGCGTTTACATAGATAAACAAATGGATGTTTGCAAAAGTGTTCGGTGTGAACAGCCCCTTACAGTTGGTGGAGGTACTTGGCTGTTGCATCTTGCTTTTTTAATAAGCAATGTTTCTCAGATTAAGCAATGAGTTTTTTAAATGCTTTGTTAGGAAAGGAGTTCAACTTGGAAATGTGTGTCTCGAGATTCTTGCGTTCTGTTCCAGTCTGTTGTGTTCCATCTGTTTGAACAGCCCCTTGCCTGGGCTCATAGTCTGAGCCGCTTCACCAACGAGTTCAGCTGAATACCACTGCTATCTGTGAATATTTCTACTCTACATACAACTGTACTGAATAAAAACAATGTGGTATTTCGCTGTTATTATGAAGTTTGAGTCAAGGGTAGTATACTGTAAACTTTTTATTTATTTATTTTATGCACATTAGTTGAAAATGGAATGTTCTTTTTTTAACAGCCAGGAATGTTATTTGCAGTAATATAATGGTGCTGTATGGTTTATGTATTTAATGTGCTCTCTTGTGGAATAAGGAAGCAACATCAGTTTTAAAAAATCAGCTGACTGAATTTGAAAATATTTAAGGTAAAAATTCAAACTTAGTTTATCTGCCCAGTTGACAGCCCTACTATATATACATATATAATGATACAGCAGCAGCTTTCCCACGCCTGCTTCACCACTTGCGGGTGAAGTCTCTATTCTCCATACAGTAAATCCGCTCCCGCATTTATTTTCCCTGGGATATGCGTTGCGTGTAATATAAGTATGCACTGCTCCTACAATGTGCAGTCGAGTAAAGCATGTACCTCCTGAAAATTTATTAATGCCAAATTCAGCCACAGGGACTGTAGTAAAAAAATAAATAAATAAATAAATAAAAACATTTAAATGGATACTGCATTAATTGCGTTTTTTTTTTTTTTTTTTACGCATTAAGCAAAAACTGTTTATCACAGAAATTAACTCGTTAAATTTGCCAGCCCTAGTAAATAATGACAGAATTTTCATTTTTGGGTGAACTATCCCTTTAGGTCAGACTGCTCTTAAAGATCTGCATTTGTATTTTGAGATTAAGGGTTTCACCTGCTAATTTTGAGAGACAATACAGTATATATTTCCACATTTCTTTATTTCACCAGCACTGGGTCTTCCATGTTTATTAAGTTTCTCAGTTCCTAGGCACTTTTGAGCCAAAAAATGGACCAACTATGATCTTCCTGCCCAGGCACATATCTGTCCAAAAAATTTAGCTCAGGGCATCAGTTTCAGTACTAGTACAATCTGTGTGGTTGTGTTATTACAAATACACTAATAGATAGGAAGTCAGGGTTGATAAAGGCTAAAAAGCTGTTTGTTCATATCTAGAGTCTAAATCTCTTGTTTGCACACAAAGATGAGTCCTCTCCTCCTCTATACTTGTCATGCCTCGGGTAAAAGCATTTAGCATAGTGACGACAAGGCACTGCCTGCCATATTGCATGTCTTAATGGTGTGATAGATTACAGTCATAGATCAAAGCTTTGCTCCTCTAAACAGTCATCTGTTAAACGCATTCACAGCCACAGGAAATGAGGAGTGCCTAAATATATAGGCTTCCTGTACATAGCCAAGTAAATCAAACTCTCTCCACAAGATGAATGACGGCTCAGTTATTTTTGTAGCACTGTCACAGGGACAAGCTGGCTGACTGATTGGACAGCTGTAAAAAACAGGTTTTGGTCAACCTGTATATCCCTGCTGAAAATGATCTTAAACCAGCTTTAGTTGGTATGCTGGTTTTAGTTGGCCACAAAGCTGGTTTGTCTAGTCTGTTTGGTGGTTTTAGAGAGGTTTTGGGTACTTACCAGTAGGTTCAAGTGAGAGACCAGCTAAACACCAGCTTGGCCAGGCTGGGAGACCAGTGAAGCCAGATTAAACCAGTCAAGACCAGCAAATTTAGACAAACTTTATCACACAAAGGATGATACATTGGACAAATTAAATCTAATCTCTCCTGGAACAGTGCTCCAGCTTGCTGGGTATAAAAAAAAAAAATACTGGTTAAGCTGATCTGTTTGTTTGGTTTTACACAGGTTTTGGGCACTTTGGCCCAGATTAAAGCAGAGATTAAAATTTGCCATGTGGCAGTGTTTGTGGAGTTATAACAGAGATGCATTGTTGTGACAACTTTGAAGAACTAGTATTGTGATTGGCCCTGCATTGGAGACTGCTGATTGGGAAGGTTGGGTATGCCAAGGTCTACCTGAGACATACCCTATACTGTATGTGTTTGGTTCTGCCCAGCATGTGGGTGGTCTTACATCTGGAGTGGCTCTTTGTTCCTGCCACCTTTGCTCCTCTCCGCTGTGTGGCATCTAGTGCACACCGCTAGTAAAACATACCTCCAAATTTCAAAAAATCCTCCAATATGTCACTGTATGTTTTCCATTTGGAAGAGAGACAGTGTGGGAGTCTTGTTGCTTATGTGGCAGTTAAGTGAGGACAGTGTACTTGTAGTTCATTTTGTAAACAACTGGGATATGTGGCTGTGCTTTAGATGTCTTTACTGAATTATTTTCAACAGCTGGTTTGGAAATCACAGGCTTACTGTCATCATCGTCATACTATGTCTACACTAGAAGAGTCCAAAGACGTGTCACGTTGCAGTGATTTGAAACTACACTGGAAGCGTCAAACCTGCACGTCCTATTAGAATGATCACTAAAGGGCAGTTCACAAAGTGTCCATCTGCGCTGTTTTGGAAAAAAAAAAATCTATGTAAACAGGTGCTAGGCGGTCTTTGACTATTGCAGTACATCTTAATTTGTTGCTCAGGAACGGCGCATTTTTAAGACTCAATTTCAAGTAAAAAGAACTCAAACTTTTTAAAACGCATCTCAAGACACTTGCATTCTGTTCCATTTGTTGCGCTGTCTAGTTTTTTAGCACGAAAACATGGTCACTGAATCCCAACGGGTGCTACAGTATAGACAGCTCCATTGACTATTATGGGAGCGATTAGGTTTTGAAGTGACACGCTATTCGCAGCCAGTGTAGACATGGTGTTAGTGATGTTGATCTGTGTAAAAAGTATGGAAAGTATAATTGATCAAACAATTTTCTAGATTTTTTCATGTCATTAATAACATTTGACATACCTTCAGTATGTACCAGTTCTGAATATGTGAAACACTTAAGTTTTTGATTCAAAGAATCTCAGACTAGCAATACAGGGTAAACACTGCTTCTTTTTCAGACTGCGGTGTGAACACATGAATTGTTCTTTGATCACTCTTGGTTTGCCTTCTTCATTGTTCAGTGTTTTTTCTGACCCCAACATCATCATTGATATCAGGTGCTGCTCTAGAGTTAGCTTAAACCATTTTTATGGGAGGTTCCTACAAACTGATCTCTAGTATCTTTGTGTTATTAATTTACTATGCGTGGAACATGTTCGATAAACACATGTCCTGAAAACGGTGCGGTCACAGGAGGTTCTAGAACAGGCTTTTAGACCCTTTGGAAACTGATTCTCCACCTCTCTGTAGATGTAAACAAGCAGTGCTTTTTGACCATTGTCCATGATTCTTACTCTATGCATATGTACCGGTGAGTCCTGCCTTCCTATAGCACTGCATGGACTCACCACGCTGCTCCTTCACCTCACTCCACTGTGACTAACATATGTAATGTCCGTAACTTCTCCTCATCACTGTCTGCTTTCATTGTCATAAGCCCAACAAGTAGGACATTGCTTTTGAAAGGGCTAACTTTCTCTCACACTGGACAAATGAACTGGAACCGCTCCTGGAATATAGTGCTTTTTAGTTTGGTGGACTTGTAGAGTTGGACCGCAGTTTGAGGACTCTAAATGGATGAGTCTGGTCCTCCACATCCCTGGTGACATTCCTGATTGTTCTTTTTGTGACCTGTGGAAAAGATGACATCTATTCTGATTTCCCCCTACGAGATCATGTTGACATGATGTATATTACTTGAAGAATTTTTCTCTTTTTTATGTAGGTTTTAAACTTCTGGAGAGGGTAAGGAGTCGTTAACATTCCTTTTATTTGGGGAAATGTAGTTTTCTGGTCATTCCGTAGTTGTATTGGAGACATTTTGTACGCTGTTTGTTGCACAAACTTTTCAAGAAGCCTTCTGCACTGTGTAAATGATTACATAGCATGGGGGGAGGGGTGACAGTTCGAATCATGTTTTGTAAATAGGTTTTCATACAGCAAAACTTTTGATAAGGTTTTAAACATTTCTTGTAAAAAGAAGATGTATACTGTATATTAGTCTCCTGGACGAAAAAGAGTGTAGACCATACATGAATTTATTTGTTCTCAGAAGCACTGGATTTCTTTACTACTTGATTTAAACTAAAATTAATAATCTGCCAAAGTGTTTTCATTTTATTGCTGGTTTTAATTGTATTTTTTGCTTTTTAACCGTAATGTTGCAGAAATAGAGTGTTTAATTCGTGTTTGTACATTATTTAATAGATACATTAAATTGTAATTCTATTTAATAGATTATTACACTCAGTTTTGCAAGAGATTGTTACATTTTAATTTATTGGTGCCTTGTTTGTGTTCATGTATATTTTCCAGTAATGTTATTTTTGGTTTGTTTCTCTCGTGTCTGTGTCTGTGGGTTGGAGGTGTTGGGAAAAGCGAGGGGGTTTTAACATTTGTTAGCAAAACTGTACTTACATGGAATATCTGTACTGTATGCCAAAATGGTCTCACTCACGTTTCTATGAAATTCAAGCTGTTGATAAATATCTATATTTATATATTAAATTGTTAAAAATCCTGTTTCTTTGCCTTTGGGTCCTTGTCTTATTTCATTCATCAGCATTTTAATTGGCTTAAGCAAAACATCCACATGTCCAGCACTCTCATTTGTACCTTTAATTAATAAAAATGATTTAGAGTTCTCACTCATCTTTTGTCCCCTACTCTACAAACCAGCTCTTGATTCTTGCCAGTATGTTGACACAGCTGTTATGTCTGGCTCCCCAGAGGAGATGGTGGCTGTGAGCCTAGGAAAGAAGAATTCTCCCCACCATGTCTCACTGTGATTTTGCTAATGTCTATGGTGAGTATTAGCCTCCGAGGAGACCTAAATAAAATGGGGAAACTGCCCAACTCCCAGTAGCCGCCCGTCTGAGAGCAGGTCGATTTGATGGATGGGATTTTTACCAGGTTGCCATGGTATTAAGGGCAGGGTGTGTCCCTGTTGTTGCTCTTTGTTTGACGTGTGCTTGTGGCCTCGCCATGGCATAGTCTAAAGACCTGATGATATTAAGGAATGCAGATCTCTATCTCTGTACTGTGAACCTTTAGAGCAGAGATTCTCAACTGGTGGATCACAACCCAACAATGGGTTTCAATTCTGCTCTTATAGAGTCACGGAAAGCCTTCTATATATTTGAAGATCCCTCTTTTGCAGCTGTTTCTATGGACGTTATATGTTGGCGTTGCTGAGCCACCATTTTATTATGAGCTGTCTGTCAACACATGAAAGTGAACTGACAGATGTGTTCTGCAACAATCTGGAGTCTTTTACTGACAATTTTCACAAGATTTGTTTTGCCGTATTGATTGGTATAAAAATTCAAAATTAAATGGTAATGGTAAAATGCTCTTATAAATCATGTTGCTAATCAGACCACTGCCTGATGCTTTCATTTTCCAATAAAAGCAGTGGGACTAGTGATCATAAATGCAACAGGATTGATAGGTCATAACCATCAATTAATCTAGCTCCAAAAACATCATTTTATTTAAATCTGTTATTAAATCATATAGCACCAATCATACACATACGGTAGTAAGTTCTGTACATATATATTATGCATCATAACCTGGGTTGTTAAACTATGTTAAGTAGACTTATGAAAATAATAAATAATTGCAGTGCAGCTTATAGTCTAATGTACATCTATATTACCATCAAGTCAACTTGTATTACACAAATATTAAATAATGACAGTGCAACCAGTATTCATGATTTACAATAAGCTAGCCAGTCTTTTGATTTCTGGTTAGGATAAACAAAGATATGAAAATGCTTTCAGAGATTTTCAATACTTAGTACTGTAAATAAATCCTACTTTATGCTAAATTTAATTCTTCTCTTCTAAAACAGCCATTTTTATGATATATATGATGATCAATACATGATGGCAAACATACTGAAGATTAGCACTCAGGCAGTCCATTTTTATATATGTACTGTTTCCACACTAAAGCAGCTTATACATCATTCTGAGGCATCTCCTCTGTTGACTTACATTAAAACAGGTGTCCTTGTTGACCGTTCCAAGATAGCAGCGTGGCTGACCTATTGCAACCAGCCGAATGCGGTATCTACGTATACATTATATATTTATGTCGGAATTTGTAATTGTGCATAGTTTGGATAGCAAAATAAAAATGCTTCCCATACCTTTTATTGTTGATGCCATATCTGTTGTCTTACAATAATACTTGTAAAATTGTGTTTTTAGTGCTAATTTATCTGTCAAGAAGGAAGCTATCTAGCCAAATGAATCAGATGCCAACAAAGATAGTATGCGAAAAGAAAATACAATACAACTCAGCCTACATTAAATATGGTATTACTTGCAGTGAGTAATAAACATGGTCCCTAAACACAATTTAATTCTGAAATATTAGTACTCTGTTGGGTTGCCATTTGCTGTCCAATGTGAAATATGGGTCCTGAAGTAAAACCAGTTGAGGACCACTGCTTTGACATAGCTCAAGTTTCTCAATAAAATTCAGCTCTCTTCCACAAGCGGATATGTCCTACTGTAGGGAACCAACAATCATCCGGCACCCTAGTTCCTATCTACTTAGCCAAACCTGTTTATCATTCTCTATGGCAGCTTTGGTTTCTTTGCCATTGTGGCTCAGGAACAACAGTGTGAGGTCTTTCTTTCAAAAGCATTTTAATCTTGTTATTCTTGTCTATGAAAGATGAATTTCTTCCTAATCTCTAATCGCTGCTCTATCCAGATATGAAAAAGGAGATTTTCACCAATATAGTTATTTCCTTCCTCTTTCGTAGCTCTATTTAAGCATGGCGGATGACATTTAGCACTCCCTCCTACTGGGTGAACATCCAATAATTTGCAGCCAGTCCAACTTTGGCAAAGGGAGCTGGGTGTGCCTGTGTCATCTGTCTGGGTGATGGGGGACAGAGCATTTGCAAAAAGCTATTAAGTCTTAATTACTGCAAAAAAAAAAAAAAAAATTGTACCAGGGAATACGTTGTTCGCAAATAAACAAGGATCCAGAGAAAGGGCACTGGAGGCATGAAGGCAATACCAATTAGGATGGGGAAATAAGGGGTAGTGTCTAGGATTATAACCCAGTGTGGTGGCTCATCCTGCTTTCTTCTTCTTTTTTTGTCTTGTTCTTTTTCTCTTTTTGTGTGTGTGTTAAATTGCTATCACCATCTCATATTTATCCAGTAGTAATAAATAATGTAGCATTCTGTAGCCTACTGGTCATATATGTAGTTTTTTTTTTATTTATTTTTTTTTCACCTAAATTAATACAGTTTTGTATTGTTTGGAAATGTTTCTTCTAGTTCAGTGGTTCCCAACCCTGTTCCTGGAGGGTTCCCAACACTGCACATTTTGTATATCTCCCTTATCTGAAACATCCAATTCAGGTCATAGAGTCTCCACTAACGAGCTGATGAGTTGAATCAGGTGTGTTTGATTAGGGAGATACCCAAAATGTGTAGTCTTGGGGGGCCTCCAGAAACAGGGTTGGGAACCACTGATCTAGTTGATTGGTTCCCAACTGGTGGGTTGCTCAAACTACACATACAAGTTCATTTGGAATGAGAATAAACATGAATTGTTTCGAGTACAATGAGTGTGATTACATGCACACCGACATGCTGATAACTACCAAAAATCAGCTTAAGCAAGAAATCCACGTTTACATGAGATTTGAAATCAGCAGATTTTTCTCCGCTTTTGACATCAATAGACATCTCACATGGCCAGAATTTTGACTAAAACTGTGGGTGGTCTGTGGCCGTGCCATCTGAGGCTGAGACTATCAAAAAGTAAACAGGTATGTGCACAATACTTAGCACATTGGATAATCTGTAAAAAAAAAAAAAACGGTAAAGATGTTTACATGCAACGCAAAATTGGGGTACTGGGCAAAAATCTACCTGTGCCGAATTTTTTTTTTGTTTAAACTGTAAATGATCCTGTTAAAGACCTTCACATGAGCACACATAGTGTTGGCTTATTAAGCATAATCATAAGTGTAAGAAAGTGTACTGTATGTAAATGCGCACATTGAGCCTGCTTACATGCACACCAATTTGCTCCAAAAAATCTGCTTATTTAAAAATTAAGACAGCAAGAAAACCGTGTTTACATAAGATTTTAAATAACCAATTTATTTAAATAAAAGACTTGCATACATTGGATAAGCCCGTAAGAATGCCTGTAATGGTGTTTACATGCAACACAAAATCAGGGTAATGGGCAGAATTCTACCTTTGTCGATCGGTTTATTCTAAAGCCGGTTATGACCTTTCACCAATATAGGAAAGCTGTTTAATGCGTTTACATGGCCATGCATGCTGTCGGCTTATTAAGCATAATCAGTGTAGGAATGTGCATGTAAATGCGCTCATTGTCTTTTTGTGCACTGAATCATGGACCCTATTTACATGAGGACGTAAACTATAGCGTTTGCTCTGACAGAAAAAGAAAAAAATCCACTATTATGCTTTTACAGTTTACAAAAATAAGAAACATTTGAGAGCGGTGGATTACAGCAGTCAGAAGAGAGAAAGAGGCCACATTTTCTGTCACTCCCTTTGCAGCTGTGGTAACTAGTAATTTATTTTATTTTCACTTTTTCCAGGGTAATATAATCCAAAGTATAATGTCATAAATTTACACTAAATAATAAAAAGATTGCAAATATAAAAAAAGATTGCTGAAGTTATACTGCTGTGGCAGAAATGTGTCTTCACAGTCTGTGAAAAGGGTCCACTGGCTGATAACAGGGTTGGGAGGGTTACTTTTAAAAGTATTCACTACAGATTACAGAATACATGCTGTAAAATGTAATTTGTAACGTATTCTGTTAGATTACTCAAGGTTGGTAACATATTCTAAATACTTTGGATTACTTCTTCAGCACTGGTAGATTTTTTCACTTGTTTGTTAACTATAAACAAGTAAATAAAGTAAGAAAAAACAGTTCACTAAAAATACGTTCTCTGAAAAAAAGCCTAAATATCTTTTGCAGTTTCACTACTAAAGTAAATTTATCTTGTTTTAAAGATTTTTTGATATTTTTACAAGAAAACAATATTTGATTTCAACAAGAATACGATCTTTGTGAAATGTATGCTCTAACGTGAATTTTCTTCATAGAATTCATTATAAAATATAATTGGCCTGGTAACAGATGCATGTAAAGGCAAGAAATAGCATTTTAGCTTAAAGCTAAATGTTCAAAAGACTTGTTTGCACAAGGTTCCAAACTTCAAATCCCCACAGAGAATGCAACTACATCCTTTTCTTATAGTATGTGGATTCTGTTAATAGAATAGAGGCAGAAAATATATTATTTGTAGATTTCTGTACGATGTTAAAGGCTACATTGGTTAGCATTTCTTGTAAAAATACTCTAACTGCATCTAAAAACATAGATAAGGCATGTAATCATGTATTTATTGGATTTGTTTCATCTGTTAAAGCGTTTCTAACTGTATTTTGTTAAGCTGTAGAAACATGATGTAACTCCTCTAGGGAAAGTTCCTCAGTGACGTCATTATCCACCTTTTCACTCACAACAGTGTGAAAGCACTCATGAATGAACCAATTCTTAATAAAGTGTTTCATCACTGTTTAAAAGATCCTCGGATCGCATCATTTATATGGATAAAAGATTTCCAACTGATTAGATTAAATATGAAATGAAGCAAATGACAATAAAAGGCAAAGTAATCTCTTCAGTAATCAAAATACTTTTTAAATGTAACTGTATTCTGATTACCAACGATTTAAATGGTAACTGTAGTGGAATACAGTTACTTATATTTTTTATTTTAAATATGTAATCCCATTACATGTATTCTGTTGCTCCCCAACCCTGGCTGCTAATGGAATTAAACCATCAAAATTTAGACATTTAGAAACCAAACAAAAACTAGTACAATTTCCTATTCCGCTAATGTTGTGTTTATTATAATTAGTCTACAATATATTAACTTCTTATAAAAATGAATGAATTTCTTGTTTATTTAATGTAATATCTACATCCTGTAGCAAAATCAGTTGAGAATGACTTCTCTGTTCTAATTCACGTCTTTTATTTCTGCTCATCCGTGCTTCACATTTCAGACATGTGGCGGCTATCCTGTTTTTTTCTCTCTTTTGTTACAAATTATACCCTTCTAGTGTGAGTGCAGCCAGCAGTAGAGGGATCTCCAACAACAAGTGCTCCCCATAGAGCATCAGACAGACACCTCTGTTGAGCAAAGCTGCATTGCTTTTGTGAAGCCAAACGGTAAATTTTGCATTTAGTATTCTGGGAACATTTTAGCCATGGTCTGTACTTACAGCACACTCATGTTTCGCCTCTGGTCTACTCTTGATATACTGAGACTGAGGCTCAAAGTAAATCTGAGGCTCAACTTGATAATACGTTAGTTTTCCTGTGTGGCTTATAGAAGATATTAGCTCAGAGAAAAATGTAAAAAAGTAAGCAGAGGTGAGTAAAAGTTCATTCAAAATGAGAGAAAAACTATATTCTAGGGGTTACATGTACACAATGCACTTTAAAATTTAAAAAATGGAAGGAAGCTTTGAGTCTTTGCAGTAAATAAGATTAGCCAAGTAAGTTATTCAAAGACATAAATAATCAATGAGTGTGTTTACTTGCACACCATCACACTGATCACAACCAAATATCAGCTTATTCAAAACATCCGACAATGCAAGTAAACAGTGTTTACATGAGACTTGAAATGACTTGAATTATTCTATGCTTTTGACGTCAAAACGTAAACAGACATGCGCAGAACACTTGCGCACATTGGTTAAGCTGGTAAGAACAAAGGTAAAGGTGTTAACATGCATCACGAAATGGGCAAAAATCGGTTTGTTTAAAATATTTGATCTAACACTGATAAAAGTATGTATGACCTTACACGATTTAAGCATACTTGGTGTTAGATCGTGCATGTAAACACACTCAGTGAATCAGCTAGCAGCAGTGAAACCTTATGCGTCATTATCAGTGTCACGAACGCTATTTGGTGTCAGTAAGTGATATCAACCTTGAAACACCACTTTTGACGCAGCAAATATGTGCAAGCTCAAATGAGATTCGAGAGCTACAGCGGAAGGCTAGGTTTTTAGTCAATAACGACCTGAATTTTAGTCTCACACACAATGCTAGAAAAGTCTTTAAATATAGCACTCGAGATGAATAGACAACCTTTGTTGTGATTTGTGTCGTTTTCAACACCTGGTCACAGTATGCTTTCATTGTATGGAATAGAGCAGCGTGAACATTCATCAAAATTAGTGTTCCACGAAAGGAAGTAAAACAGGTTTACAACTACGTGGGGGTGAACAAATGACAGCATTTTCATTTTTGGGAGAACTATTCCTTAAAGAATTTGAGATGGTAATACCAAGACTGCAGTTTCCCCAGAGAACTCACCATCACCATTAAGCTTTGCTTAAGGCACTTAACCCCTGATTACCCTGTTCTGTGCAATGTAATGTGGTCTAAGCTGCAGTGGATCAAACACATCTGCTCAACCTTTTTGACTCCAAGGCCCCCCGTTGTCGGAGAAAATATTCGAAGGCCCCCCGTGTAGGCTATTAGATATTTATAAGATATTTCCTTAAAACTTGTGATTCCAGAAATGTCTAGAACTGTATAGTCTTCATTAAAAGCAAGCTGTTGAAGGGAGTTATTACATATTTTTTTAGCATTTTCAGTAAGTTGAATTATAATATAAAAATGATAATAATCGATCATATTTTCAATAATTTTAAGAGATCTTGAGGCCCCCCTGGAAGTGTGCTGAGGCCCCCTAGTGGGCCCGACCCCCTGGTTTATAACCACTGTGCTAAATAAGTAATCAATTGTACTTGGTATGTTGGTACTTATATTTTGTTCCTGTTTAGTGAAGAACAACACTGACATCTGCTGTCCAACTGTATGAATAGACGCTACAATCAAACAAAAGCCCAGAGCTCAAATGACCCCTTCAATAATCTCTAAAACAAGGTCAGTTCGCTTGGTGCGAACGCAGTCAGACCTGTGACAGACAGGATCATAGATGAACAAAAAAGCAACTACAAATTCTCTCAAATAAAAACTGCTTAAAGGAATATTCCAGGTTCAATACAAGTTAAGCTCAATCGACAGCATTTATGGCATAATTTTGATTAACACAAAAATTAATTTCGACTCATCACTCCTTTTCTTAAAAAAAAAAAAAAAAAAAAAAAACGAGGTTACCGTGAGACTTACAATGAAGGTGAATGGAGGGTTTAAAAGTGGAAATGTGAAGCTTATAATCTTATAAAATTACTTTAAATCTTCTGTCAAAACTTGTATTAATTGATCTGTAAAGTTGCTTAAATTGTCATTTTTTACATTTGTTGACATTACATTGTCATGGCAACGAAGTTGTAAAATTGGCTATAACTTTACACAGAGAGGGTTAGTAAGTGATTTTATTACACCAAAATCATGTTAACATGCATATTGTTTATGTCTCGTAGCTATACTTTTCAAACAGATAAGCCCCAATTTACTTCCATTTTAAGTGCCTCACTGGAATCAAGGTTGTTGCCTTTTTTTTTTCTTCTTCTTTTTTTTTAAAGAAAAGGGACGAGTCAAAATTATTTTTTGTGGTAATCAACATTACGCCACAAATGCTGTAGATTGAGCTCAACTTGTATTGAACTCGGAATATTCCTTTCAAGGAATAGTTCTCTCAAAAATGAAAATTCTCTCATCATTTACTCACCCTTTTGCTATCCCAAATGTTTATGACTTTCTATCTTCTATAGAAAACCAAGATCTTTAGAAGTCTCAGCTCTGTTGGTCCATTCAATGCATGAATGGTGGCCAGAACTTTGCAGCCCCTAAAAGCATGTTTCTCACCCACACCTATCACATCGCTTCTGAAGAAATGGATTTAACCCCTGGGGTCATGTGGATTACGTTTATGCTCCCTTTATATGCTTTTAAAAGCTTCAAAGTTCTGGCCAATATTCACTTGCATTGTATGGATCAACAGAGCTGAAATATTTTTCTAAAAATCTTTGTTCTGCAAAAGATAGAAAGTCATAAATATCTGGGACAGCATAAGGGTGAGTAAATGAGAGAATTTTCATTTTTGGGTGAACTATTCCTTTAAGAGCTTTATTCATCATAAAACGCACTCAGATAAAGAGTTGTAATGCGGTGACAAAAATCTTTCTCTGGAAGACATACATTTTAGTAATAAAAGACAAAATATGAATCTGAGTAAATAGACTGGTTTTAATACATGAGTAGTTCACTAAATTAAACTGATTTTCTTTTTTTTTTTTTTTACATACACTACTACATGTAAACATGGAAAAAGTTGTTTCTACACTTTCCAGAGCCAAGGCAGACATGGATTACAAATGTGAACCACCAATTTGAGAATGTAGTTTACAGTTTCCTCTGGCATTTCTAACAGAACTGAGGTCGTACAAAATAACTTCACAAAAATATTCTTAAGGATGGGTGGACATTCTCACAGTAAGTAAAATGGAGGAAAACAATAAATAGCACCATTCAGTCGGCTGCCATTTTAATTCAACACTACTCACTCCAGTCTATACAATTATACTCTGTATACTGGCCTCATGCATCACCAATATCTGATTAAAAAAAATAAATAGCTATCAAATACAAAAATAAGACATTATTTCATATAAAGAAGAAATATCTTCTGAAAAAAGCTTTTCAGTAAGTGTTAAAAGATATCAACATTTCACTTTGGTCAAAGTGGAAATTCAGGAATGAAAAGGATGGAATTTTACAAAGTATCACATACAGGGGTGTAGTTTGGGGGGGGGGGGGGGGTAGATTATGGGGGGATCTACACCCCATTATTTTTAAGATGATCAATGGAAACATGTAAATACTTCAAGCTGCAATCCCCCCAAAGTTCAAGCCAAATCTACGCCCTTGGTCACATAACCTTTTTACAATAGTCATCGCCAAAATTCTTTTGTCAGTTTACTCAGTGTGCAGCTAGAACAATGTTATGCACAGCTTATGATAAAAGTTTCACAATAAAATTCAGTCAGATACCAGATGATGCTTTCATACTGGCTTTCAAACTACCTAAAGCAAGCACAATAACGTTGATCATGTTAACCTATATTCATAAATAATGCTACAGAGAAGATAGCGGTTGAGCCTTCCATAACATCAACTAAACGTGTGGCAGTTATGTGAGAGGACATACAGTAGCCCCAAAATTCTTTCTTCCATGAAACACAAAAGGAGATGTTAGACAGCCTCAGTACCTATTCACTTTCACTGCATGGACAAAAAGATGCAATAAAAGTTAATGGTGACTGAGACTAACATTCTGCCTAACATTTTACTGATCTCCCTTTGTGTTCCATTGAAGCAGAGTCATATGGGTTTGGAACAACATGATGAGTGAATGATGACAACATTTTCAGTTTTGGGTGAACTATGCTTTAAGTCACTCACAAATGTCTGAATATCACTGCATTAGATTCAAATATCAAAACAAGTGGCAACTGCAGACAAATGACGCTTGACATTTTCTCAGAACTTTTCTTTAAGTTAAATGCGACTGGGTTTGATATTTAGTTGTAAAATGCAAAGACATCCATACATTTTTAAGTATGGATTATGAGTCCAAATACTTTTTGCACATGTGCTTCATTTGCATCCCTGAAATTGAGAGACACATCTCAGCTATCTTCACACTAAAACAGAGTACATGTTGATCTGTTTTAAACGCTCATGCCAAGTCAGGGGTTAGATGGCTGCGCTTTGCTTTTCCAGTCTTTTCTCTGGGCTTTTTCTAGTGAGTCAGACAGTTGCTATTTCACTGTGTGGGAGAGATCCTTCCCTGTTGGCATCTGTGTCAGTTCTAAGCCTTTTCAGCGGTCTTTCAGAGTGTTTATCCTCCTCTCTCTGTTTGACTGTGATGTCTATGACTTCTATGCTAGGGCTGATGGTGTCAGGGTTAGGATTGGGGGGGGTGTTTGAGCTGGAAATATCTGGACACACGGTAGAGCCATTCGTCTGAGACATCTCATCTTCACAGACAAGGGGCTCTTGTGTTGAATGACTCCCTACACCTGTGAAAGTGATAAACATGCTAGTTTTAATGACATGATATCAATTAAATGAAAACTCACACACAGCAACTCATTTCTGGGTGAACATTGGTGTCTTATCATACTGTTGTTGCCGCTGAGTGTTACAGTGATTGTATGCGAGTCTGAAAGGACTGACCATTCTGAGTGTTTGTGACACTTTCGGTCTCCGATGGGTGTTTACTGTTGTTAGAGGTCGAGGGCAGAGGAGAGGCAGATCCACTGGACTCAGAGCTCTCCTTCTCATCCAGAAGACGCTCCATATAATCCCTGTAATGCCAAACAAACACTTCAAATTGCATCCGATTCTTTATATACACCTAGTTAAATGAGAGGGCTCCGACTGGTGATCTTTAATGTGCCACATGGTATTGACGGCTGACTTACGATACTCCAGGACGAAAGCTGTGTTTTCTTTTCCCAATCTTGGTTTGCTGTGCAAAGAAATCATAACGCTCAGATTTCTTCCACATGTAATAAAAGGCCACACATTCCCCTACAGATCTAGTTCTCACCTGGAAAAGTTTAATTAAGTAATAAAAAGAACAACAGAAAAGTTCAAGTGATTACTCTAAAGTAAATCATTCCTTAGTTAAACTCTAAAACTTGTGTAGCCATCATAATCTATGCAAGTTTTGGAACAAGGTAGAGTATGTGACTGAACACTAACCTTATTTGCTTGAATTGAGCTGAAATCTTTCCCATAAGCTTTGAGTCCTTGTTCAAAACCTCTACACTCTTCTTCCGTCCACGCTGACATCTCCTCTGAGAGTGAAAGAGAGATTTTAGTTAAGGTGATACATTCAGACAATCCTGACTGACATGCTGCGGGCTTCTTTATCACAAGTGCGGATGCATTTTGCACTTGAGCAGGGAGGATTTTAAACTCCCAAAATAACATTCTGAAAAACACTACTTGATTGAAGTCAAGGATGTGAGAAGAATATGCTGTTGTTGGAAACTTCATGAAGAAGCCAAACTACTTTCATAAAACTGGTTGGCATCTGCAAACCGCCTACAGACAGGATAATGAACTATAACACTTTGCGGAAGAATTGATTTTTCAGATCATTATTAATAAATTGTAATGGTTCATTAAACTTTGGTGTCTTTTATCATGTTGCTGTCATTTAATAAAAACAATAACCTACTCGATTCTATGCATTATAATGATTTTACCATGGTAAAAACACTGCAACACAGCCTCTCCTGACGTCTGGCTTTGTTACACACACACTCACCCACCTTTGGCTGCCTTCACGTTAAATTTCAATCTTCTTAAAGCTTCTTGTGCATTGAAATTGCACTTCACCAATTCAAAAAGAGCCTGAAATTTGAAACAAAGAAATTGCCATAATGTGACAAAAGGTCAAAAAGGTCTCGGCAGCAAGATCTAAACAAATGTGCCATTGGATGGTGACCTGCCTGTTCATTGTCTTTGACATGAGATCCTTCTGGAATGGCATGGACACCAGTCTCTTCTCCAGTGCGTTTAGAGGCCTCGGCTAAAAACTCCACCACCTTTTCCTCTGGAAGTAACTCCGGATTCCACAAAAGCTGATCATCATTCTCATATGCTACATTTGTAGGAGACATGTGGATGATGAAAAGCATGGATGTATATTATGTTTTATGTATATTGCATATATTAAATTACATGTAAAAAAAATTTGAGAAACTTCACAAACAAGCTACATAAGAATATAATGCTGTCACCTTTTTCATTGTCCTTATATGTGCACAGTCCAACAGGAGTCTCTGCTTGATACATTGAACCAACCATGATCTCCTGTGAATGACAGAAGACGATCAATCCAAATGTCTTTTCGTTTAAGGAATATTCCGGGTTCAATACAAGTCAAGCTCAATCGACAGCATGTGTGGCATAATGTTGATTACCACAAAAATTGCTTTTGATTTATCCCTCCTTTACAAAAAAGCAAAAATTATGGTTACAGTGAGGCACTTACAATGGAAGTGTATGTGGCCAATTTTTGGAGGGTTTAAAGGCAGAAATGTGAAGCTTATAATTTTATAAAAAGCACTTCTGTAAAAACTCATGTATTATTTGGGCTTGTTTTTTGTTGGGTTTTTTTGTCTCCTTTTTCTCCCAATTTGGAATGCCCAATTCCCACTATTTAGTAGGTCCTCGTGCTTGCGCGGTTACTCACCTCAATCTGGGTGACGGAGGACAAGTCTCAGTTGCCTCTGCTTCTGAGACAGTCAATCCAAGCATCTTATCACGTGGCTCGCTTTGCATGACACGCGGAGACTTGCAGCACGGGAGGCTCATGCTACTCTCAGCGATCCACACACAACTTACCACACACCCCATTGAGAGTGAGAACCCTTAATCGCGAACAGAGGAGGTTACCTCATGTGACTCTACCCTCCCTAGCAACCGGGCCAATTTGGTTGCTTTGGAGACCTGGCTGGAGTCACTCAGCACGCCCTGGACTCGAACTCACGTCTCCAGGGGTGGTAGTCAGCGTCAATACTCGCTGAGCTACCCAGGCCCCCTTATTTGAGCTTGTTTAATTTAACAACTTACTTTAAATTTAAGTTGTTTAAATCATAGAGATCTAGACGCAGATACCTTATTAGCAGCTGTTCCTATGAGCCACGGTACGTCGGCGCGTCCGCCATATTGGAAATGTCAAAAGCCGTCTGTCAACACATGAAAGTAAATTGCAGGTAGGGTCTGTAAAAGTCTAGATTCATTTCCAGCCCACTTTCAGATTACCTGATTTTCCAAAAAATATTGAGAAATATTTTAGTTGATATAAAAATTCCTGACTTCACTTCTAAAACAGGGTTGTTGGGGTTTTTTTGTAGCAAACTGCAAATAAAGTACTCTTCAAATGAATATATCATGGCAAACATACTGAAAAGTAGCACCCAGTCTCTCAATTAATTACATGAAATCCACACAAAAGCAGTTTCTGCAGCAGTCTGAGGCTTCTTCTCCATTCACCTGCATTCAAACAGCTCTCCTTGATGACCATTCCAAGATGGCGCCATGTTTGACGTATCCAGACCAGCCGACATCTACATATGTATATCTACAGTTTAAACTGTAATTTTTACAGTCATTTTAGGGTTTGCTGACATTACATGGGCATGGCAACGAAGTTGTAAAATTGGTTATAACTTTACACAGAAAAGGTTAGTTAGTGATTTTTTCACACTAAAATCATGTATACACGCATACTGTTTATGTCTTGTGGCTACACTTTTGAAACTGCGAGTATTTTATTGCTCAAAAATTGGCCCCCATTCATTTCCACTGTAAGTGCCTCACTGTAACAAAAACAAAATGATCCACACTCCTTTTTCACAATTTCTTTACATGACGTTTCGGCCTTATGGCTTTCCTCAGTCTCAGTGCTTCACTGTAACCCAGATTTTTGCTTTTTTTAAAGAAAAGAAGGGGCAAGTCAGAATTAATTTTTGTGGTAATCAATAGTATGCAACAAATACTGCTGATTGAGCTTAACTTGTATTGAACCCGGAATATCCTTTTTTATAAACATCTGCAAACGTCATAATTTTCCTAAGTATGTGGTAATGGAGAGCGTTTTCGAAATGCTCCGTTTTGGTGGAGAAAAACGCTTTTCTAGTGTGGATGAGAGGTGTAAACCTAGCAAAAGTAATGAGTTTTCAAATGAAAACCTATTACTGTGGACATGGCCTAAAATCTACAATTACAATAATACCTTCTTCCAGTGTTCAGATGGAATATACTCTTCATCTTCAGATTCTTCATTACCTATAAAATGCAAAGCGAGTCATATGGAACCCAATCTATCTTGCACAAATCATAAAGTCAGAGTCTCTGCAGACTCTGAATATAGATCACCATCTGCTGGTTCTACATGGTACTAGGTGTTTACTATGGGGGAAAAAAAACAGGTGCAAGTGTATATATGTTGGATTTCTTTAAACTAACATATAACAGTGTAGTGCATCACCAATTACCACACAACTCAATTAATTGTGATGTATAACAATATTATAAGTGTCAAACACAGAGTTTGCTTCACTTTTATCCAGTATACCACCTCATAGATGCGGCTCTGGCCGCTCTGAGGAATTTTGCTTTTCATAGCTTCACAGTTTAATTTAACTGTAAGAAATAACACAAATGCACACATAAATAAACAAAACCCTCAAGACAAGATTCTAAAGTATTGATGCAATGTATGAGAAAAAGAAACAATATATCTGTATCTGATTAAATCAGTGCAGCCCTAATATATAAACCAATTAAGATACCATATATGGCAATTACTCATTAAAAATACTTATATGGTAGTTACAATTTGCTAAGCCTGTTATGCAAATGAAGTGATATTGTATTAAATTGTGATATATATCTAGCCTAATACAGGATAGGTCCACATACTGCAGCACAACAACACAGCAATTAATTTCTTGCATAATGTAAAGTAAGTTTTTTTATTTTTATCAAACCTTCCAAGTAGTTGCATGGTTGAGAGCAGATGAGTTGAGCTGTGCTGTGAGATACGCTGCAGGATGGAGTCTCATCACCAGATGACTGCGTGTCCTCATCATGGTCTGAAAGCTCATGCCTCCCCTCCTCCTGACAGACATGAATGAGGATTCACAAAGTATAGTCACTCCAACTAAAACAAGCATCTATATAGGTGAAAGAGTCGTGCTTGTTTTTCAAATAGATGTTTACTTTGAGTTTACTATGACTGCTGCAGGTATTCTCCGAGTCTTCCTCTTGAACATCTCCATCCTCTTCATCAGGAGAGCCGCCAGTGCTGTAGCCGTACAACTTCAGAAGCTCATGGATGGGCATCTCACCCTCCTGCAAAAACATAAATCTGTAAAACGATGCATTTGGATCTCTCAAAGTTAGTGGAGCATTTCTCAAACTGGGAGCTTGTCTAAAATAGCCAGGGGGTCTGCAAGAACATTCTTGAATTGTTAAAAGTCTCACTGAAAACTATGGCAAGCAATACTGAGCTAAATCAGTATTGGCGATACACTATAAAATTGTTGATTTTTTTATTTTATTTTTTTTTACACCAACCACTGTTGACTTTACATCATTGACCGCCAAGTATAAATGCATTAAATTCTTGCAAGTTCCAGACAAGCTCTGTTTTTACCCCTTTTCACCAAAATGGTCCTTGTTCTTATGCCAGAGCTCAGCCAGGCAATTTGCAAACTCTCAAATCCGTGATTCATTTGTAGAATGTTAAAGGCCAAATTAAAATTACTTTATCTGTGCACGTCCATCCCATTCAGTAATTTCCTGCTATTAAATTACTCATGATCAATGAAAAATACTCATGATTATTCATAGTATTTTTACATCTACATTGCACACGGTACCAGCTATATAATAACGATAAAGTTTCGACAAAGTTCACATCAACAAAGTTTATGAAGTTTGGATTACTTTGATAGTATTTACATGTTATGAATAGCAATTGTTGGTGCATGAAAACAATTTTCACTGCTCTTAAAGCCAGCATTTATATGATCTGAAATTATGCTTACAGTAGAAGTGGTTTCAGTTTGGGTCCTTGGTCTAAAATAGTATGAGAAACTCTTTAGTAAATGATTTAGATTTAGTAAATGAATTTGAGAACAGGTGGACCATACTCGTGCGAGGTCATCAATTTCAGCACTGACATCGGTCTCTCCTTCAAGTTTCTCCTCTTCCTCCAGAGTCTGCTCATCATCAAAGTCATGTACGAGCATATCTGCTGAAGGATCAAAGTCCCCATCCTCATCCTGGACCCCTGTAACTTCTTCTCAACATAGACAGAACCAGGATTTAAGCCAGTTACTCACAGGCTGTTTTTTGGTGGTAAATACAAATAGTTGTGCAGCCATGACAGTTATACTTTAACTGCAGTACTAATGTAAAGACTAGCAAAGGTCTGGACACACTTGACCAAAATGTTGCTCATAATCTTGCTCTGACCTTTGGATCTAAAGGCATAAGCATAAATGCTTTAAATTGGTTTTGTTTTGTACATAAAAATAAATTGTTCCTACTTGTGAATTTCTTTGCAAAACGTTTAATAGTGGCTGAATTTGGCAAAGTAAAAAAAAAAAAAAAAAAAAAAAAAGTAGCCAACAATTGCAGCATACATAGGAACTCCAACAGTGTTTTATTTATATATATATATATATATATATATATATATATATATATATATATATATAAAGCATCATGAAGTTGGTTGAGAGAATTCTAGCCCAAGGGCATCTATTATAAAGCTTAAATAAGAAATAGAAAATTTTTAAAATATATTAAAAAAAATAAAAATAAAAAAATAAAAAAAAAATTTAATCGTTTTGATTTATTACCTTTTTATGGCCACTACATAATTTCCATTCTCCCATTTGTGTTTTCATTTTTTATTATAAGTAGTTTTATTGTTTTATTTTTATTGTAAAACGAGTAGGCGTGTCCAACTTTTGACTCTTACTATCAAATGTGAGGAGCCTACGTCTATTTTGCAACTCTTTCTAAAATAAATAAAAATGAAATATTTACCTCCTGCGCCTGGGCCACTTAGGGAGGGCTGAAATAAATTTAAAAAGAATGATTAGCTTTAGAAACAAATCAATATGTCAAACTTTCAGAACATAAACATCATAAGGGAAAGGCTGATATTATGACCTGATTATTAATGATCATCTACAGTTAGAGCCAAAGCTGCTAACAACATATAATCGAGTTTAAACTGATTCAAATGAAAACAAAAAATAGCAAGAAGCGCAGTTAATATCAGATAAAGCTGTGTTTACTGTGTCGTCACAAACAAATGAATTTGGCGCTCAGGCAACAAGTTAGCTGCTAGCTGCTAACATTCAAATTGGGCGCGCTGACCTGCTTGCTCATTATTCAGAGCTGAATGTTTAAAGACACATCATCGTGAAAACATTTAAAATTTCCTCAGAAAGTTACATTTATTTAAATGCTGCGCTGGCTGCTTAAGTGCGTTATTTGCTGTAAACTGTAACGTTTCTCTCACCTCCGCCATAGTTGCTTGAGTCTCTGTGAAGCTAGCGATATTAAGTGTATTTCATTCTCAACTCTGAACATGAGCTTCACTATTTTTGAATGTTCTACAAAATAAAAGTCTTGTCCCTCACCATGGACTGGGAAGGTGATAAGCAGTATAAATATCACAGATTGAGCTTTCCGGCGCAAATCTAGCAAACTTTTTTATATATATTTGCATTTTTTTATGATTTACTGCAAATGTATAACATTGTACTTTGTATTATATTACCCTGGAATTAGTAATAAAAAAAAAGAGTTACCACATTTGCGATGAGGTTTCTATAACAGCTGCTAAGGTAGTGATCTTCGCTGTTCTGACTGTCGTATTCCAACGCTCCAGGTTTTTTCTTTATTTTGAAGAGTTGTAGAAATGTAATATTGCCGTTTTTTGTTTTGATGTTGGAGCAAATGAACAAGCAAAAATGTTCAACCTTATTCCTGGGGGTCTTCCTGGGGAAACGGATATGGGATATGGGAACTTCTACCGGAAGACGTTCTGTAGTATTCGCTAATGTATTTAATTTTTTATTTTTATTGCTTTAATCAGTATAACATGACAGTCAAACCAACTGAAAGCATAAGAAATAAACTTTTAAATATATATATATATATATATATATATATATATATATATATATATATATATATATATATATATATATATATATATATATTCTTTAAAAAAGGTATATTGACAATATACCGAATACAAAAGGCAATAAATCATACAATATACAATGCACATAACATAAAGATACAAAAAGGGATATTCAAGGCTTTATAAAAGTAAATACTCTTTAGCGCTTTAATATGTTAACAGGAGTAAAAAACAGTAAAGTAATACTTCTATTTTGAAGTGTGTGAAATGTGGTTTCTGTGAAGCCCATTTACATTTATGAATAATAAAAAAAATCCATAAATCAACAATAAATGTATAATATACCATGCTTTATGTTCAATTTTACTATCAAAATAAAACAAAACATCCTCTTTCTTTAAATGCATATCAATACCCGTATTCATCTTAATAAAATATTCTAAATCACACCAGAACATTTTTGTATAGATATAGTCAAAAAAGAGGTGTACAATGCTTTCAATTTCAATGTTACAAAAAGCACATTTTAAGCATTCGCTAATATAAGCAGCAGTCATTTAGACCCCGTTTTCAGCTAGTATTAGGATGTGATCCGATGACAAGTGATCAGCACTATATACAGTTGTAAATGGGGTGCAAAACCTTTTGTGATCGAATCACAAAAAAACACATATGGCGGTAGTCAAAAACGCATTTGAAACACTGTAAACACTGTCCAGGATGCAGTGAATTGCCACTCCTTATCTGTCAATCATGCGCTAAATCAAGAGTTTCAACTGCTCGTGACTCTGGTGACACGTGACTTTAAAACGAAATAACTGTCCGATCGGAAAAATAGCTTACATATACATGTTCGAGATCTTTACAGATCTTCTTCAGTGTCTTCGTGTGCACTTACAGTAGATGAAATTTGAGCTGTACCTGGTGCGTCATTTTTCCATGCTTTGTCTTTTGTTAAATTTTTCCGGTTTATTAATTTATGATGTAGTGATGATATATGCCATCATGAAGTGTTCACAGGAGATGCATTTGTGTGACCAACAGCGATGTGTCTCGTCTGACCACATGTGATCGGATCACCCGAGATACATCTTATTACTGTGATGATGTGCATTAATTACCAATACCAATTGTAGTTCAAGAATCCAGTACATGGAACTGTGTTACAGCAAATGTTACAAATGGTTTGAGAAACAAATGTACAAGACCAACATGTAATGTGCAATCAGTCAATAAACAGGGACATGTTGAGATGTGAGTCAAAAAGTGAGTCATTTTATTTTGAATCATTAAACAAAACAAATACCAGCTATAAACAAGATCTTAGTGAGTATTAAGCTCCATCAGGCTGTGCTCACACATTTAGAAGTATGAATGATCAACACTGCAACAAAAAAATCAATGAATGTACCATGCAACTACAACTGTTTACTTCTTAGCGGAAGTAACTCCCACATTTCGCGCAAAGCATCACGGGGTGTAGGAATACGGTGGATATTTGCCGTGGTCTTCCATACACTACCATTCACCGCTGACGAGGTTTACCCAATCGTTTATTTCTGCATTCCAAAACCCAGAAGTGTGAAAAGGGTCCATTGGACACAAAACAGGACTTGAAGCTTTAAAAACCTAAATATTATATGTGCGGTTTAAATTATGTTTAATTAACTGACGTTAAAACCCTGATTTATGTGCAGAAACATTAAAGAACAAAATTAAACAGACAATGTTAAGTAAAAATAAATAAAATGAACAACCAGAATGGGTAACACTTATATAATGGCTGTAAAAATAGGACTAAACAATAAAAATAAATATAATACTACTACATTAAAATGTTTCTACAATTAAATTTCAATCCAGTAGATTGTCAAAATTGTGACGTTGATTTTAACTGTTGAATACAGTCGAGAAGGTCAAGACCCCTGAGGTAGGACAGACAAAAATCCCCATTTAAAGGGTGAGATAGACATGCTTTTAAAACTAGCTACTTTTCATACAAGGTTTATTTTATTTAAGATAATAGTTTGTCTGATATCTAATAGCTCACACAACAAAATTCATGCCACATTAATGCTTTTTTTTAAAAAAGTAATGGGACACCAAAGTGTATGAGACTATCAGCATCAGCAAATGTCCTCATGTACAGTGGATATAAAAAGTCTACACACCACTGTTAAAACAGCAGGTTTTTGTGATGTCAAAAATTAAAGAAATCATATCAGAATTTTTGCACCTTTAATGTAAAAATTACAACTTATGCAATGCCACTGAAAACCAAAGTGGCACATTTCAGAGACAAAATAAAATAAAATACAAAACTTAGAATAACCTAACTGCATAAATGTGAACATCCCTGAACTAATACTTAGTTGAAGCACCCTTTGATTTTATTACAGCACTCAGTCTGTTTGGATAGGAGTCTATTAGCTTGGCACATCTTGACTTGGGAATATTTTCCCACTCTTCTTTGCAAAACCATTCCAGATCCATCACCTGGGTACAGCCCTCTACAGGTCCCCACACAGATTTTCTATAGGATTCAGATCTGGGCTCTGGCTGGGCCATTCCAAAACATTAATCTCTTTTTGATGAAGCCATTCTTTTGTTGATTTGGATGTGTGCTTTGGATCATTGTTATGCTGAAAGGTGAAAGTTCTCTTCATTTTCAGCTTTCTAGCAGACACCAGAAGTTTCTGTGCCAGAACTGACTGGTACTTGGAGATATTCATGATTCCCTCCACCTTCACTAAAGCCCCAGTTCCAGCTGAAGAAAAGAAGCCCCAAAGCATGATGCTGCCACCACCATGCTTCACCGTGGGTATGGTGTTCTTTTGCTGATGTGTGGTGTCGTTTTTGCGCCAAATATACCTTTTACAATTTTGGGCAAAAAGTTCAATCTTGGTCTCATCAGACCCTAACACATTTTTCAACATGGTTTTGGGAGACTGGATATAGGTTTTTGCCATGCTTGGATGTTTTTTTTTCTTTTTTCATCAAAAAAGGCTTGGTCTTACAACTCTGCCCTATAGCCCAGAAAGATGAAGAATACGGGAGATAGTGGTCACACGTAGGGAGCAACCATTACTTGCCAGAAAGAGCTGCAGCTCCTTTAATGTTGCTGTAATACTCTTGACAGCCTCCCTGACCAGTTTTCTCTTTGTCTTCTCATCAATTTCGGAGAGACTTTGCATTTTACAATATAGTTGCAATATACAGCAAGTAAATAAAATAAACATATCAAACATAGTAATCACTGAACTAATGTTGTTGACTGTTGTTCATATGTAGAAGAACTAAAACACTTGTTTTAAAGTCATTTATTTTTATTTTCTTTTGGATGAATATACATTCCTTTCAGACTCAAGTTTCAGTTTTTAACTTTAGGTTGACTGGGTGCAATCTCTAGTTTATCTTTGCAACCACAGTATGTGAATTTTCCTACAATATACAGACCTCCTTGTGTGTATAAAACTTTATTGCCAAACACAAAAAAAGTAAAAAGAATGTTCAAAAGAAAAACATTCATTCTTTTATGAACTTAAATTAACAAAATACATCTTGCGTTGAGGTATTTTAAATGTCACACACACACACACCCCGCTTCTCATTGCTAAAATAAGAGCATTTGCTGACATCTTGACATAAGTATAATGGTTCAATTTGACAAGTGTTTTCTGTTTTTACTGAATTTTAAAAAATATATACAAAAAGAAAAATTTGAATAAAAATGTAATTATCATGAAATTAAAAACATTTGCAGCAACAGTAGGTCTTTGAAGTCAGTGCCCAAAAAATGCATCTATTATCTGTAAAATAACAGAATTTCAAAGCTATGGTCAGACTAAATGTTAAATAAATGGCATAGAGTCATGTGAACAGACATTCAATCAGTAACCCCTTGAATACATCACATTTTTCCAGTTGTTTTATCCATTTATAGAACAAAAAAATAATTGAGAAACCTGTGATATTGCATAGAATGGATGTCAAACACATGCATGTGAATGGACATTCATTCAATAAGCTCAAAATACATTGTTAGGATTTGTCAAAAAAAAAAAAGAAAAAAAAAAAAAAGCACCATCAGACATAAAAAGTAGCATTCTTAATTCTCTTTCTGCCATATCTTTAATGTAGCCACATTTGACAAAGACAAATCAAAATAATGAAATTCTGAAATAAATACTGATATTCTTGAACCTTGTATTATAATGTCTTTGCAAAATCTACTGACAAATATTTAAAATCTCTGATAATTGAGAACCTGTAAACTGTTAAAGTGCAACCACTACACCATTTATCCAATAATAAACAAAGCATGATTCCATCAGTACAATATAAATCAAGTGTTACTGCATCCCATTCCAAAGTACAAAAAAAAAAATTAGAAAAGCAGTTTAGAATATCAGGTGAAATGACTGCTAGACATTCTGAACTCTTAAACAGAAAATCTCTCTTTAAAACTTGTTTAAAAAGATTCAAATCAAACATCCACTTTGTTGCACACACGTACCTTATAGATTTAAACACTTAAAACACACACTTCCCCATTTATCATTCAGGCTATGAAAGAACATTCCAGTAACCTCTGGAGATAAACTATGGTTCAGTTTGTATTGTAACAGGGTAACAGAACTGTCGTAAGACTATTTAACAATGTAAAAAAAATAACTCCTTTTTTACAATTAAAATAATGTAAAATTGTCAGTCTCATAAAAATAAATAGCCTTACTGACTAGTTTAAACGCATCTGTAAAGCACTTTAACAGGCAACACAACAGGTGTTTCAACATTAATGACAATCATCAATTCCACTTTACGGCAATAGCAGCCAAAGTACAACATGCCCTGGAAAACGGTTTATTTCAGGGCACAAACAGTCCCATTTCTAACACAAACAATTAACAGCTAAATATTTACTGATGTTATTATGACCGTTTCACTCTGAAACAACACATTCCAGCAATAAGTTTCGACTCGGCTTTCATTTGAGACTATGTCCTGTCTGCACCTGCGGTACCTTTTACAGTCAATATCTTCATGACACTTAAAGACATCCCCAGAGTGACTTCACTGACTACTTGTTCTTGCAACAAATGCAAAAACCCAAAGTCATGCCGACTCTGTGCATGCCGACCAAGTGTCCAAACACTGGTGGTCATACGGCCACTTTCCCTTTGACCTCCAGTTTGTTGGCATTGTCACTCTGTTTGGTGGTCTGCTCCTCTGTGAAGGTAACATAGGAGTACACCAGACTTCCAGCAATACTGAAAAGTATGGGCATTGAGATCATTAGCAGCAAACTACATCCACCCATACCACCCGTTTCCTTTTGGGAAAAGCTAACAGCATACCTGATGTTTAGACCAATGAAGTTAGTCCATGAGAAAATGTAATCCCCTCCAAACACCATTCCAATATATGTCACTAATATATTCTAAAGAGACAGAATAGTCATGGTTAATAAAGGCAGCACAATCTGTCCTGGCATGTTAAAGTAAAGGGAAAACAAGAAAAAGTACTTTTAGGCAGCCGACGATGGTAGTAGTTAGCGCAGAGTTATACTGAGTGCAAAGCACTGTGGAGTACATTAAAACAAACCTACAAATGTAAAAACAAATTAGAATGAATGATGAGGATATGACCATTGTCTCAATGTAAATGTCATTTTGGTTGCAGTCTCAAAGCATAAATTTTATGCTTGTTCAAGAGAAAACGAAGGCCAGAAACACTCTGTAAGCACAATACATCAAATGCAAATGATTGTCCAATGCATTCACATTTGTCTAGTTAGATTGCTCGTGGTTGTTTCCTCAACTTTGGGCACTTTAGCACTGCGGACCTTTAGAAGGTAAAGTCTCATAACACTTCACACTCGCACAATTATTATTTTATTTGTAACAATGTCCAACAGTGTATGTAAATGCATCACAGAAGATTAATGTAATTCTTGTCATTTTTTCTGAAAGTCATAAATACTCACCAGTGTCATTTCCACCATATCTCAAATGCTGTAATTTTGCATTTAACCCTTTTGCAAGTACGATCAAACTGGTGTGATTACACTAGGCTGGGCTCAGACACATACGATCAAACCAGTGTGAGCTGCATTCATGCTGCTGTTTACCAGCAAAATCGGTTGTCAAAGACTGAAGTGGTTGTCATAATGAACCAGCTGCTCAAATAGTCTTTTCAACATTACAATATCTTCATTTTTATATTTTACAAACTTAAAAACAATCACTAAAAAGTATAAAGCATTACCGTCGGAGTGATTACACTTGTCAGAACGTAAGTGGAACACTTTAATTTGAAACACTAAAGCATCATAGAATGAAATGGGTCAATAATAGGAATATACTCTTAAATTACTTCCATTTATTAAAAAATGTAAGAAAATTATGTTATTTATATTTATGATTACCCATGACACTGCCAAATATGATCTTTCAGAAGTGCAATTTTGATTGTGTGTGGAAACTGGAGCCAAAGGCCAAACTGACCAATGATAAACGATACTCTAAGAAAGCATGAGAAAGTTCTTCAGAAACAATGATTGTTTGACAATTTAAAAAAAGCCTATAAACTATAGACAGCGTAGTTCATAATTCTCAGAAAATTCAGTAGGTTATACTGTGATTACTGGCTGTCAGATGCGGTTGAGATTTTGATAGATTTGTTTAAAACAATAATAACTTGTGTCTGCGTTTTACCAAATAGTTTTCAATAGACCTATTAAAAGTACATCATAACCTGCAGCAAAGATACAATTGCACTTGATGAACCAGGATTTGAACCCAGGTCACTGAGTGATGTAGCAGTGTGACTTACCACTGAACCAGCATCCCAACTCTAATCAAAGGATCACTTTGTTCATTTTCAATGGTAGAAGAAAGTTACTCAATCATGCTTAATTAAGCCATTATTCATTATAAAGAAAAATGCAACTGAAAGTATATTATTGAACATCAGCCTATGATGCTTTAGTGTTGTATATAAAAGAATCCCACTTGCGATTTACAGCTCTTGACAAGTGTAATTGCCAGTTCCCATTCAAACCAATGTCCCACGTCAACATGGGAAACCAGATGTTATCGTGAAACCATAAAAAAAAAAAAAGTCAAATTCATTAGAACAGACATCAATGAAACAGCCGTTTAATAATGATACCAACATTTTTTATAATGTGCAAAACGTCTTTTCTTTACTCACTGATAGTTCGCACTGAACGAATCTGCTGAAAAGGCAAGTAAAATTATTCACATGCACATCCCCAGTTAACATGATCCCCAGTTGTTCCATAACACCAGCAAGTGCATTCACGATCGCATCTTATCTATCATAATCATTATAAACATCTAAAAAACCCATTACATGTTTGATAATATATAATCTGTCCTCCAGTGCATCTGCTATGAAGTGTAATGCAAGATATGTTTTAATTACAGTGTGCATTAAAGAACTCATGCTGGGAGATCCATCAGTACAGGACAAATTCACCAGCAGAAAGTAGAATACTGGGGTGCAAATGACAGTGATGGAAATTACATTTTAAAAGTTTTTGGAATAAACTTTGTCTTGCTGAGGCTAATCTCAAAGCTAACTTTGTGTGTATCCTAATATATATATAAAAATAATTAAACCAATATTTTCACACAATTTGGCAAACTTACAGCTTGATTGGAAATGAAGCCCAATAAAATAATCTGCTCACAAACGACATTTACCTTGAATTTTCTTTGTTTTCTTCAAATAATATTTGTCTTGAAAGTCACGCATGCTCTTCATTGACAAATTTGTCTACTTTATTTACAAGTAAACTACCTTCTGAAAAAACATTGTAAGGGACAAAATTGTTTTGTGTGGTGGAAATGCAAATACTCTGGGACCGTGTTGGTCATTTTTGAAAAACGTAAAGAAATCTCCCACAATAAATACTGAAATGGTTTATTTCACACCGTTTAGATAATCATAGTTAAATGACATGTAATAATTTGTTTTTATAATGGATTTTCGTTGTGTTATATTGAAAGGCTTAAACAGTAAAATCTGTACATATACAGTAAGGCATTGGAAAACTACCAAAAATAAATGAAGGCCTGGTAAAAAGTTTTTAAATCAGTTTAAACATTACCTTAATTAACCACCTTTTTTTAACAGTTTGTTTTAATAAAATTCAACCCCTGGTATATGAAATTGCCCAAAGTTGAAGAAACACCCAGTATGCGACTCTGAACTGAGAAATGCCATTTCAGAGTTTTTTTTTTCTAATTTAGAACATTTCGTCATTATATGACCTGTATGAAAATTATAAAAATCACAAAAAAAAAACCCCAAAAATAGCAAAAGACTGCAACATGTACTTGCGTTGCAATATGAATTGCACTGTGATACATTTCGGAACTTAAAGACTCACGAAATATGTATTTTGGCATAGATTATGTTTCAGGCCTAAACGTAAAAACATTAGCATGAATACATTTGTGTTTTTATCAGTTACAAAGTTTTCATTTCCACTCACCCCATTATACAAGAAAGGATGAATTGACCTATAAAAAGCACGTCTGACCAACCTTCATAATCAAAAGCCTACGGGGGGGGGGGGAGAAAAAAAGAGGGGAAACATCAATAAAGACTACAGGCAATAAACAGACAAGCAAAAACCAGACCAGTAGTGATACATAGGAAACTATGGCCCACTTATAAGAAAAGCATAGTGTTTCAATCAAAAATATAATTAACATAGTTAATCATTAAATATGACAGTTACAGATATGTTTGTAAGGCAGCATGTAGGTCAAAATGTCACATAGCACTTGTACTGAAAAGACAGGGAGGATTTTCCAAGTATTAAAGGAATAGTTCACTCAAAAAAAGAATTCTCACATCATTTACTCACCCTTATGCCATCCCAGATGTCTATGACTTTTTCATCTGCTGAACTCAAATGAAGACTTTTAGAAGAATGTCTCAGCTCTTTTGGTCCATACAATGCAAGTGAATGGGTGCATAAAAGTAATCCATATGACTCCAGTGGTTAAATCTATACCTTCAGAAGCGATATGATAGGTGTGGGTGAGAAACAGATCACTTTTACCTTCTTGTTTTTTTGGTGATTCATATTCTTAGTGTATACCGCCCCCTACTGGGCTGGGAGAAGTATTAAGCAAAAAAGGACAAATTATTCTGTTTCTCACCCACACCCATCACATCACTTCCGACAAAATGGATTAAAACACTGGAGTCATATGGATTACTTTTATGATGCCTTTGTGCTTTGAGTTTCAAAAATTTGGCACCCATTTCACTTGCACTGTATGGAGCTAGAGAGCTAAAATATTCTTCTAAAAATCACAATGTGTTCTGCAGAGCAAAGAAAGTCACACACGTCAGGGATGGCATGAGGATGAGTAAATGAGAGAAATTTATTTTTGGATGAACTAACCCTTTAAAAGCTAAACCAAATTTTTCAGTTGCTGTGGTATGGGTGCACTTGCAAAACTGCAAATGCAAAAATGTATTCACATAGTGTGGAGAAAACAACTTGGTTACTAACTAACCCTTTACTAACCCTTGTGTTGTTCCAAACCTGCACGACTTTCATCACCATTTACTTTGAATCTTTTTTCCCCAAAAAAATAACGTGAATGATGTCTGAGCCTGACTAACATCTTTTCGTGTTCCACAGAAGAAAGCTATTCGATTTTGGAAAAACATGAGGGCAAGTTATTTGATTCTTTTTCATTTTTTAGGTGAACTACCCCTTTAAAACCACACAACCTGTTTAAAAACAGGTGAATAACTCACCTAGCATACCCACACCTTATTTCAAGCATAACTTCATGAGCTGCTATATTCAATGTGTCGGTTACGAGGTCTGGCATAATGGCGGCATTGTGCAAGAGACACACTTTCTGTGCTCACTCCTTCCTCACGCAGCGCTTGCCAAATAAAGTGAGGCCTCCCTGTGAACACACTGAGCTTAATAAAATGAGGCTTTCATGGAGCAGAGCCATGTCATCCTAACCTTCCAAACAACTGAGCCTTGTGCTCATACGGCTTTCTCAAAAAGACCAGGACGTAGCACACAGGGTTTTTGTTCTTGAAAAATTGCACGGTTATTTCTACAAGGGAAAAGTATTCAGACATGATGAAATTGTCAGTCAGCTATGATTCAAGAGAATTTGACAACCGCGCACAGTCGTTCAGATCAACTAATAGAGTGTGTGTATTCGCTCTCTGGCAATGTGAGCTCATTGCAGCTGAGCAGATGGTGGATTTGTAGTTGTCAGATCATCTATGGGTATGAGATCTTGTTGAGATACAGACTTCTCTTAGGAGACACTCATGTCCTGGGGTAATTTAAGGTCTGGTATTCAGAAACAAGATCTGATTTATGACTGGTACCAAACTACCTGGTCTCTTGCTAAATGGTCATAATAGGTTTTAAAGCTATGGCTGTGATCAATAAAACTTTACCAAATTAGTTACATGCAATGCCAATTAGTCACATATATAGACAATATCTGCCATATAAAGTCCTTAAATATACACTGATCAGCCACAGCATTAAAACCACCTGCCTAACATTGTGTAGGTCCCCCTCGTGCCGCTAACCCGCATCTCAGAATAGCATTCTGAGACTATATTCTAACAAGGCGTTTCCATCCACAGAACTGCCGCTCACTGGATGTTTTTTGTATTTGGCACCATTCGGAGTAAATTCTAGAGACTGTTGTGCGTGAAAATCCCAGGAGATCAGCAGTTACAGAAATATTCAAATCAGCCCATCTGGTAGGGGCCTGGGCAGCTCAGCGGGTATTGATGCAGACTACCACCCCTGGAGTCACGAGTTCAAATCCAGGGCATGCTGAGTGACTCCAGCTTGGTCTCCTAAGCAACCAAATTGGCCCGGTTGCTAGGGAGGGTAGAGTCACATAGGGTAACCTCCTCGTGGTCGCGATTAGTGGTTCTCGCTCTAAATGGGGCACATGGTAAGTTGTGCGTGGAACGCAGAGAGTAGCTTGAGCCTCCACATGCGGAGTCTCCGCGGTGTCATGCACGATGAGCCACGTGATAAGATGCGCAGATTGACGGTCTCAGAAGCGGAGGCAACTGAGACTTGTCCTCTGCCACCCGGATTGAGGCGAGTAACCGTGCCACCACGAGGACTTACTAAGTAGTGGGAATTGGGTATTCCAATTTGGGAGAAAAGGGGATAATAAAAAAATAAAAATAAAAAAAACAGCGCATCTGGCACCAACAATCATGCCATGGTCCAAATCACTGAGATCACATTTTTTCCCTATTCTGATGGTTTATGTGAACATTAACTGAATCTCCTGTCCCGTATCTATGTGATTTTATGCACTGCAGCCACACAATTGGCTGACTAGATAATCAAATGGATGATTGTTGGTGCCAGACAGGCAGGTTTGAGTATTTCTGTAACTGCTGATCTCCTGGGATTTTCAAACACACAACAGTCTCTACAATTTACTCAGAATTGTGCCAAAAACAAAAAACATCCAGTGAGCAGCAGTTCTGAGGAAGGAAACGCCTTGTTGATGAGAGAGGTCAGAATGGCCAGACTGGTTCGAACTGACAAAGTCAACGGTAACTCAGAAAAACTGCTCTGTACAATTGTGGCAAGAAGAATAGCATCTAAGAATGCTATTCTGAGATGTGCGTTGGTGCTGTTTTGGCAGCACGAGGGGGACCTACACAATGTTAGGCAGGTGGTTTTAATGTTGTGGCTGATCGTTGTAAATGATTCAAAAGACATTATTGCGTTACACTGGTAAAGGAGTAAATAGGCATTATAAAACATGACACAGAAGTTGGTATATTTAGATATTCTTTGTTTTACTTCCATATCATCATGCATAAGCCTCTTACCTTATCAATGTCTCCTGTGACATGTGCCAACAGCAGAGTTGGGAGAATCATAAATAAAGCATTGTAATAGAGCAGGCCATACTTTCCAAGCTCCTAAATGACAAAGAAAAGACGACAGATTTTCAGGAACAAAACAGCTACATCATAATTGCCCTCTTGTCTAACACCCACTTCACTAGCTGCTCTAAGATCACAACCAGCTGGCATGCAAACAGCTGTATGAAGCCAAACATCTAACTTAAAAGGATTGTGCAATAGTCTTAACAGGTTGTAACGTTTGGCTCCTATTGTTCAAGTTGCCACTGCTTTAGGTAAATCTATATTTCACCAAGCATGGTAACAGTTTACTTTCATAAAATATTAAATCTGGAATGGTCTGAAAAGTACTCTTTCAGCACGCTTCAAATAGAGCACACTTAACCTATTATTTCAGTCCAAGTCGGAAGGGTAATGCAATAAATGCTACTCATGTAGCCACACCAAATTAGTTAGCAGCCAAGGATTTTCGCCTTTACATAAATTTAAGCACAGGCATATCTGGGGGGGCCTGGGTAGCTCAGAGTATTGACACTGACAACCACCCCTGGAGTCGCGAGTTTGAATCCAGGGCGTGCTTCCGGGTTTGGAACACGGAAGTAAACTACAGTGAGTTAAACTTCTATAGAGGTACATGGGAGACCAGTACGAGTATTAATTTTCCAATCACAGCAGTATTCACTATTTTTTTTTTTTTTTTTTTTTTTTAAACAAATGGCAGGATAATATAACTAGAATAGTAGAAATTTACAATAAATAATGAAAAATTAAAAAGGTTTGCTAGATTTAAGCTGCTTAAGCCAGAAATGTATCATCATAGTCTGAGAATATTGTACATACAGTTGCAAGAAAACATTTGTGAACCTTTTGGAATTCTGGATTGCTGCATTGATTACTCAAAAATGTGGTCTGATCTTCATCTTAGTCACAGTTATATACAAACACAATCTGACTAAACTAACAACTCTTTGTGTGTTATTACTTTTCAAAACTGTATTGAAGTCTTTGAGTAATCATTCACAGTACAGGCTGGAAAAAGTAAGTGAACCTCTATTAACAAATTCGCCAAAAGCTATTTTGAGTCAGATGTTTCAATTAAGGAGTTATTAGAAAATTATGAGACTGGATGTGTGGTTTACACAGGTGCCTTGCCCTTTGATAAAAGGCACACAAAGTCAGTTTACTGATAAATTAGTTATATACAGGTGCATCTCAATAAATTAGAATGTCGTGGAAAAGTTCATTTATTTCAGTAATTCAACTCAAATTGTGAAACTCGTATTAAATAAATTCAGTGCACACAGACTGAAGTAGTTTAAGTCTTTGGTTCTTTTAATTGTGATGATTTTGGCTCACATTTAACAAAAACCCACCAATTCACTATCTCAACAAATTAGAATATGGTGACATGCCAATCAGCTAATCAACTCAAAACACCTGCAAAGGTTTCCTGAGCCTTCAAAATGGTCTCTCAGTTTGGTTCACTAGGCTACACAATCATGGGGAAGACTGCTGATCTGACAGTTGTCCAGAAGACAATCATTGACACCCTTCACAAGGAGGGTAAGCCACAAACATTCATTGCCAAAGAAGCTGGCTGTTCACAGAGTGCTGTATCCAAGCATATTAACAGAAAGTTGAGTGGAAGGAAAAAATGTGGAAGAAAAAGATGCACAACCAACCGAGAGAACCGCAGCCTTATGAGGATTGTCCAGCAAAATCGATTCAAGAATTTGGGTGAACTTCAAGGAATGGACTGAGGCTGGGGTCAAGGCATCAAGAGCCACCACACACAGACGTGTCAAGGAATTTGGCTACAGTTGTCGTATTCCTCTTGTTAAGCCACTCCTGAACCACAGACAACGTCAGAGGCGTCTTACCTGGGCTAAGGAGAAGAACTGGACTGTTGCCCAGTGGTCCAAAGTCCTCTTTTCAGATGAGCGCAAGTTTTGTATTTCATTTGGAAACCAAAGTCCTAGAGTCTGGAGGAAGGGTGGAGAAGCTCATAGCCCAAGTTGCTTGAAGTCCAGTGTTAAGTTTCCACAGTCTGTGATGATTTGGGGTGCAATGTCATCTGCTGGTGTTGGTCCATTGTGTTTTTTGAAAACCAAAGTCACTGCACCCGTTTACCAAGAAATTCTGGAGCACTTCATGCTTCCTTCTACTGACCAGCTTTTTAAAGATGCTGATTTCATTTTCCAGCAGGATTTGGCACCTGCCCACACTGCCAAAAGCACCAGAAGTTGGTTAAATGACCATGGTGTTGGTGTGCTTGACTGGCCAGCAAACTCACCAGACCTGAACCCCATAGAGAATCTATGGGGTATTGTCAAGAGGAAAATGAGAAACAAGAGACCAAAAAATGCAGATGAGCTGAAGGCCACTGTCAAAGAAACCTGGGCTTCCATACCACCTCAGCAGTGCCACAAACTGATCACCTCCATGCCACGCCGAAGTAGGCATTAAAGCAAAAAGGAGCACCTACCAAGTATTGAGTACATATACAGTAAATGAACATACTTTCCAGAAGGCCAACAATTCACTAAAAATGTTTTTTTTTATTGGTCTTATGATGTATTCTAATTTGTTGAGATAGTGAATTGGTGGGTTTTTGGGCCAAAATCATCACAATTAAAAGAACCAAAGACTTAAACTACTTCAGTCTGTGTGCATTGAATTTATTTAATACACGAGTTTCACAATTTGAGTTGAATTACTGAAATAAATGAACTTTTCCACGACATTCTCATTTATTGAGATGCACCTGTATATACACATACAAGAAAGATTGGTTAGTGTGAACCATGCCTCAATCCCAACAACTTTCACAGGGCTTTAGAGGACGCATTATAGAGATGCGGGAAGCTGGAAAAGGCTACAAAAGCATTGCAAAAGACCAAAGTGTTCAAACCATGATAAGACAAACTGTCTACAAATGGAGAAAATTCAGGACTGTTGCTACGTTCCAAGGAGTGGCCATCCTGCAAAAAAAACAAAAAACTCCAAGAGCACAATGGGCAATCCTGAAAGAGGTACAGGTAAGAACCCAAGGGTAACAGCAAAAGACCTCCAGAAAATATAAACTGTGAAAGTCTTTGATCATGTGTCCACTATTAGAAAACACTGAACAAGAATGTTGATCATGGAAGGACACCACAAAAAGGAAAACACTAGTCCAAAAAAAAAAAAAAAGCTGCATGTCTTAAGTTTTCTTGGAAAATGTTCCATGGACAGATGAGATAAATTTGAACTTTTTGGCAATAATGCACAACACAATGTGTGGAGGGAGGAAAAAGGGCACTAAACATCAACACCAAAACTTCATCCCAACTGTGAAACATGGTGAAGGGAGCATCATGATGTGGGGCTGCCTTGCTGCCTCAGGACCTGGATGCCTTGCAAACATTGAGGGAACAATGAAATCAAAAGTGTATCAAGACATTTTACAGGAAAATGTCAGGGCAGCAGTCCATGACCTCAAGCTTAAGAGAAGTTGGGTAATGCAACAAAAAAATGGCTGAAGGAGATTTTTGTTTTGGAATGGCCAAGTCAGAGTCATGTGGTATGGCCTAAACAAGGCCGTGCAATCAAGACAACCCAGAAATACTGATGAACTGAAACAGATTTGTTGGAAGGAATGGTCCAAAATCCATCCTCAATGTTGCGCTAGTCTTATAAGCAGCTACAGGAAACATTTGGTGGAGGCTGTTGCTGCTAAAGGACGATCTACAAGTTATTAAATTCAAGGGTTCACTTACTTTTCCAGCATGCACTGTGAATGATTACTCAATGTCTTCAATAAAAATGTGAAAATTACAACTGCTTGTTACTAGTTTATTCAGACTGTGTTTGTCTATAATTGTGACTTGGATGAAGATCAGACCACTTTTTATATATGTATTGTAGGGGGAAAATTAAAGACTTGATTGGGACAAGCCAAATACAGAAAATCTACCAAATGTACTGTCTTAACACTTTTACAAATGAGGAAAAGTAGTTAGAGCGACAACACAAAAAAAAGTTTGAAGATAATATAATTTATCCTTCAAAACTAGAATAATTTGAGAATGAGCTTTCTGAAAGCATTTTTCATTCAAAATGATCATAGTGGACAGAATAGAACCCGTTAATGATGAATCAACCACCAATATTTTTATGACACTAAAAAATAATCAGTTGTTAAAAACCAGGTCAATAAGATAAATCGCACTGCATCAAGAGTTGCTTTATTTGGAGTGAATATAGGAAAGAAGTATCTAAATAAAAGACTAAGTACTTCTACAAACTACTACAGCTGCTTTATATGAGAGCACTCAAGGTAATTTTGAGCACCATTCTTACCTTGGAGTCAAGTTTCTGTTTAACAAAAGCCCCATTGGCAGCAGTTAAGACATCGTTCATTAAAATGTACAGGTACCCTTGCAGGTCAAAGGCCAGATCAGCACTACACAAGGAATAAAAGAGCAATGAAAGATATTGAACAAAATTAATGTTATTCAATGTGTGGACATGGTTAGTGGTCAAGTCCTCCTTGTGCTGAACTTTTGATGTATTAACATCTTGCAGATTTGGCAAACAACATATTTCCTGAGTGTAGCAGTAAATAATTGAGCAATTCTTGGAAACTTCGAGAAAAAAAAAAAAAAACAACCATCCTCATGAAAGAAAAATGGTGTAAATCAAGCTGATGATGAAATAATAATAATAATTTAAAAAAAAGAGACATGTTTATCCTGCAATGTCCTAGGTAGGGTTAAACTCTGGTGGTTAAATCATGAATCACTGTTAAAACTTTAGGAATGCAGGTGAGCAATCGGTTTTCATTTGGAAATATTTACCTTGCAGCTACAAAGGCCCCTAGAATCACTGTAAATACACTTAGCTGAACTGACCGGGAGAACTTCTTTCTTTAAAAAAAGGAGAAAAAAAAAAAAAAAATTACTATTATCACCACAACCTCAAATTAATCAGATGTAAGATTTATGGAATGTTGCCAATAAATGAACTCACTTTAACAAGAATCCCTCTGCAAGCATAGTAAAAAGAATAGAAAACCTCCTCAGTACTGTAAACATTGGCAGGCTGAAACAGAAAAAAAAGTTTAGATATCAATATACAACATACAAATATAACATTCTACTTTTATCCAATGACAATTATATAAGATTTAACATAAAATATTCCCCAAAAAAGCAAAAAGGCAAACATGTATTAATTAACATTCTTTCTGTAAATTTTAACACGCTTGTGTAGTGTAACATACTTAAGCCTTTTTGTTCCAAAGAGTCCCGTTATTTGATTCCCTACATACAGAAAAGGTAGTGGAAATGTCTGCAACAAACAAAGTAGTAGATATTGAGCAAGCAGATCAACAAGGAAGATGAAAATGTCAGGACACAATCTCAATCCCCAACAGAACTACATTAACAAAGCAACACTGTTTTCCACTGAGGAAACTAAACACGCAACATAAACCTGAGATAACTTTCTGTGTATGGGTCAACGACGTGACGCTCATTGGACCAAATTGGACACAAAGATTAAATTTCTAAGAACTTGAAACAAGTGTTTTAAAATAGATTTTTAAAAGATTACTTATTTTTAACACTTCAGACAAACTTATGTCAATAACTCGTATACAGAGTCTGTAGAGCTAGCTTGGAGAGGAAAAAACAAAACAAAAAAAAAAACGTGACAATATGCACAAGTTATGATTATCTGAGATTTTTATTTTTATGTTTGAGGCAGGACTCCTTACCTTTCTAGGTATGCTACTATCAAACTCAGGGAAGGTGATCACCCGGAGTGCCTTTCCCACCCATAACACAACAACTGTTACCAGCATCTGCAGAATAAATTCACACTGTCTATATATGCTACACGAAACTATTTAATAAAGTATAAAGAAAATGTTTTATACACCCACCTGACCAATGCCAAGACATATTGAAGATGGGAACCTATTTAAAAAAAAAGAACTTTTTTTTTATTGCAATTCTTTTTTTTTTTTTTAACCTTACTGGTTCTGATTGTTATTTATAAAACAAACCTTGACATGTGCAAACCTGATCATTCTATATCATTATTATCCTACACCACAGAGTCATGTCGCCTAGTATAAACATTGTTTATCCATCTGCAGTCAACTTAAAGAAAGAAAACTTCAGAGCAGTACACACTTATATTTTACATAATTCTTCTCTTAAATGGTTCAAAGCTAGAAAAAAAAAAAAGGTTGTCTGGTATGCAGCTCCATGATGGCACAGTCAGTGATGGCGTACAATGGTGTTACCATCTGATTTTAATATATATTTATTAAATATTTGTGTATACCATGGTAGAAAATGGCTAAATGGTAACGTACCATGTTGTTAAAATCGTATTCCAAACTATGGCTTTACCATAGTACCATGTTATAAAAACATTATAATACTATGAAATGTCTGGGTACTTTTTGTCAGTTAAGTACTGAAACAGTCTCAGCCTCCCATTTCAAAAAGTGCCACACAAGCTCCCTGAAATCACTGTCCTCCCGTACCACACTGTTACTGCTGCAAACTAAGTTGCCAACTATTTAAAGGATTCTTGCTCTATAGACAGTCAGGCACTAGTAAAATCAGTCAAAAGTCTTCTTACCTGTAATTGGTCAGGACGCTCTTATTCACCACAACTATAAAGAACGAGCTTATTCCGTAAAAGCCTGCGGCTAAAAACTTCAAGAGTACCGTTAGCGTTTGGTTCGCCATCCCCGCCGCTGCTTCATTTCTCTGCTCACATAGCTTCATTCTGTATGCGGCGCCTTTCTTCCACCCCACGTTGACGCCTCTGGACTTCCGCCATGTTTACCAAGAGACGTATAATGTGTGACGTCATATCTATTTGAATGCACTTTGTCGCCACCTTTCGGCACTTGATTGCGCTACGTTTACAACCAGTAGTGGGAATTGACCCTTCGCTAAGCTCCGCCCCTCTTGGTTACAGTCGCTCGCTTTGACAAGCTCGACAGAACTCCACATTCAGACCTTATTCACGCCAGCGCCATATTTGAGTTTTAATGGGAATGACAACAAGGTTGTGAGGGATGGACGTACAGTCTCTTCAATGGGCTGAACTGCAGTTTAAAGTGTTTTTGGATCGTTCCGCGGACATTAACATTAATTAACATTGATAAAATATCTGTCCAAGAACATTCAGTATACAAAGAATTCAAGACAGCACCAGTTGTGGAAAATCAGATGTGATCTAGGAGCTTTATACAGTTCGTGCCGTTAAAGAGATGGTAAGCCTATTCCTCACAGCCTCGTTGTCATTCCCATTAAAAATCAAAGATGGCGTTTGCGTGAATAAGGTCAATTGGAATGAATGGGAGATTGCTGCTGCATTTTTTGGCAAAATATTCTCATAAACGGAATAGATAATATTTGTGGTAAATTCCAGTTAATAATTTTTAATTTAATAATTACGTGGGCTGGAATGAAGAGTGACATTGTAAAGCATATTTATCTGCCGTTTTTTGTAAAATAAATCAGGAAATTACACAGTAATTTGATTGAAAACTGTCCAGAAGGAATTGTGGCAAATGATCATCACAGTCACATAAAAAGGGAAAAGTGTCACTTGATAGCAATTACAAACCTCATAACATTAGTGTAAGTGAAAAGAACTGCTTATAACATTTCATAACACACTCATTTTGATGTTGTGAACTCTTTGTTTACTATCACATTTACTAAGACCTGAATCAATACGTAAATAAACTAATGTTAAGTTGTTTGCTTTAATTTACCTTGGAGGAAATGTAGGTGTCATCACTGATGTTATACATGCTCATTTGTAAATGAGGAATGGCACACTTTAATCCATAGCATGCTCTTCTCAACAAAGATTTTTTTTTAAAGAATGAAAAAACACTGCATGTATCCTGTCGATGTACCTCATGTCACCGTTACAGAGGAAGCAGCAACAATTATTATTATTATTATTATTATTATTATTATTCTTTTTTTGGGGGGGGGGGATAATTTCGATAAAATAACGCTTAAAACGACTCAAACATACTTCCATAGGCTCTCATTATAAAAAGGCAAATGCTTGTCAGAGAAATGGCGGCAGAGCAACAGTTGCTTGCTAAAACATGATTGGTCAGAAACGCTTTTAAAGCAGGGCTTGGCGAAGTGTCAGTTGGTCTGTGCAAACTGAAAATTCTAACTACTTCCCCCAGTGGCTGACGCAGGGAGAGTTTTTTGAACGTAAGGGCACATGTGAGCTAAAGTTTCTGGGTGAAACGTTCACAGAGGGGTGGCAAAAGCGAGTTGTAAAGCATGTTGTTTTTGGTTGTCAATGATGTAATAAAGTGAAGAAGAATGCATATTTTATTAACTCTACCCCCTAATCCAAACCCTAAACCTAACATCAGTGGAGTAAAAATGTTCTCTTAGAGGGAAAAAAAAAAAAAAAAAAAAAAATGGAACCTCCAAATGGCACTCATTGATTGTGGGAATAATGTAATTACTTCCTGGTTTCAACATGGTACACAATCCCAGGTCTGTGCCGCTGCTGACCCAGCACACATTCAGTTGCACCACGAGAAGGTAAACATACTTGAACTGATGTAAAAAGGTCTGATGGGAAATTTCTTCATTGGAAGAAAGTCAAATGGGTTTGGAACGACATGAAAGAGAGCAAATGATGGCAGAATGTTAATCTTTAGGTGAACTGTACCTTCAATACCAGGTGTAAACAGGGCCAAAGTGTGTGTAAGAGGATTCCTCTTCCTTTTTATTTCATAAGACCCACTAGTACAAATTCTGACAGAAATCCTATGATGAAGCTGCTGACCAATGACCGTTCCAACTGACTCCTGATGTAAGGGCTCAGTGTCCTCTGTAAGACACATACATACACCTTAAAGCAGTGTGAAGATATCATTTAGCTTCAAGTTAATAGAACAGAGCACACATGGATTACCCAGAAAATACAGAGGGTAGATAAATAGTTTACCACTCAGTACACACACACAAAAAATATCCCTGTTTGATATCTTTAAATTAAGAATATCCTGGCTCACCTTTGATTGCACTGAGGAGCATGTTACCACTGTTATTTGATGAGCAAGAGGACCAGTGAGATGTGTAAGTAAGGGTGCCACCTATCAAGGCCTTGCTGCAGTCTTTGTTCAATATATCTAGAGGAGGCACCTTCTCCATCTGAAATTATTTCACTGAGGTCACATTTTCCCCCCATTCTGATGGTTGATGTGAACATTAACTAAAGCTCCTGATCCGTATCTGCTTGATTTGATACATTACACTGCTTCCACACGATTGGCTGATTAGATAATCGCATGAATAAGTAGGTGTACAGGTGTACCTAATAAAGTGGTTGGTGACATTATGGTTACACTGTCCCTACTTGATTTTAAAATATATTCAAAGTCACTGCACTAATTTTGGTGGTTGACAGTTTCTTGTCTGCTTTAATTAAGAACAAAGTTCCTGCACTGCAGCAAAGTAAGAATTCTTAGCATGATCAGAAAACACTTTACATTGCAGTAAAATAGTTTAACAGTTAACTGATCATTAAATCTTTATTACTTATAAATATAAAGGAAGCATGGAGGAACTATCATCATCATCATCAGAGATAATAGTTGAGGAAACAGAATGTAAACTTTGCTTTTTTTGTTTTGCATTTGAAAATCATGCAGAGCTATGCATCTAAATGAGCAGTGTTGAGCAAAATTAAGAACATTGCATTTATTTAGTCTCTCTGCATACAATACGTCATGATGGTGCTGCGGATGGCTGCCTCGGTGTGGAGTGCTTCTATTGTTTTGTTGTTTTTGTTTGTTTGTCCTGTGTTTAGTAATCTTTTTCCAGTCCTCTTTACCAGAGACAAACTGCTGAACATTCGACAGCATATACCAGTCAATCTTTTCCCGGATTTTGAATATTCGGACGTTTTGTTTGACATTTTAGTCGGAGGTGCGGCTGTGTTGTAAAAACGCACTATGAGACGCAGGTGAGGGAGACGAGCAGGCGCGCTGGTCAAACTCCGTCGGCGGGGCTTTCAAACAATGCTGCCGAGCATTCATCTAGCAAATCTCCGCTCTCTCCCTAACAAAATGGACGAACTTCATCTCCTCACCCACACAAACAAGGACTTTTCAACCTCTGCTGCCTTGTGCTTCACAGAAACCTGGCCAGGCTTCAGCTGTTCAGAGCGGATCGCATCGCGGAGTTAACGGGGAAAACGAGAGGCGGTGGAACATGCTTTTACATCAATGAAAGTTGGTGTACAGATGTAACAACATTAAAGAAGATGTGCTGTCCTAATTTGGAGGCACTCTTTATTAACTGTAAGCCTTTCTGCTCAACACGGGAGTTTTCCTTGTTTATTCTGGTGAGTGTGTATATCGAATGCCGTGCTGCAACAGCTGGCTGATCAAATCAAAGACACGGAACAACAATACCCCTCAGTTATTATTATTCTTGGGGATTTTAACAAAGCAAACCTCACACGTGAACTGCCCAAATACAAACAGCATATTACATGCCCATCCAGAGACAGAAATATACTGGATCACTGCTACACAACAATAAAGGATGCATATCGCTCTGTTCTTAGAGCAGCTTTGGGACTATCTGATCACTGTCTGGTTCATCTTCTTCCAACCTACAGACAGAAACTAAAATCAGCTAAGCCTGTAGTAAGGACTGTAAAGAGATAGACCAACGAAGCAGAGCTGGAACTACAAGCCTGCTTTGACTGCACTGATTGGAGTGTTTTTGAGGCTGCAGCCACAGACCTGGACAAGCTCACAGATACTGTTACATCATATATCAGTTTCTGTGAGGATATGTGCATTCCTACTAGGACTTATTTAACATTTAACAACGACAAACCATGGTTTACAGTGGAACTCAGGCAGCTTCGTCAGGTCAAAGAGGATGCTTACAGAGTTGGGGATAAAGTCTTGTACAATCAGGCCAGGAACACACTGAATAAGGGAATCAGAGTGGCTAAAAGAAGATACTCTGAGAAGCTGAAAAACAAGTTTTCAGCTAACGACCCTGCATCAGTGTGGAGTGGCATGAAACAACTTACGAATTACAGGACTCTTACCCCCAATCCTGTGGTGGACCAACAACTGGCTGATGACCTGAATGTGTTCTACTGTAGATTTGAAAGGCACTATCTCACACCCCACACCCACTCTGACCTTCACTTCAAACAAACACCAACACCTCCTGCACCCCTCCTCCCCCCTCCTGCTACTCAACCTGCACTTAAGATCTGTGAAGATGATGTGAGCCGCGTCTTTCGATCCTGTGCTAACCAGCTGGCCCCCATATTCACACAGATCTTCAATAGATGCCACTGTCATCCCTATCCCAAAGAAACCAAAAATCACAGGACTTAATGACTACAGACCTGTCGCCCTGACGTCTGTGGTCATGAAGTCATTTGAGAGACTGGTGTTGGCCAACCTGAAGGACATCACTGGACCCTTTCTAGATCCCCTTCAATTTGCTAATCGAGCAAACAGGTCTGTGGATGATGCAGTCAACATGGGATTGCATCATATCCTGCAACATCTGGACAGACCAGGGACATATGCAAGGATCCTTTTTGTGGACTTCAGTTTGGCTTTCAACACCATCATCCCAGCTATTCTCCAAACTAAATTACGGCAACTCTCTGTTCCCACATCTATCTGTCAGTGGATTACCAGCTTTCTGAAAGACAGGCAGCAGCTTGTGAGACAGGGTAAATTCACTTCTAGCACCTGTACAATCAGCACTGGTGCCCCCCAGGGATGTGTGCTCTCCCCACTACTCTTCTCCCTCTACACCAGTGACTGCATTGCCAAGGACCCCTCTGTCAAGCTCCTGAAGTTTGCAGATGACACCACTGTCATCGGCCTGATCCGAGATGATGATGAGTCTGCATACAGAAGGGAGGTTAAACAGCTGGCTGTCTTGTGCAATCAAAACAACCTTGAGGTGAACACGCTCAAAACGGTGGAAATGATTGTGGACATTAGGAGGAACTCCCCAACACTGTCCCCCTCACCATTCTAAACAGCACTGTGGCAGCAGTGGAGTCATTCAGGTTCCTGAGCACTACCATCTCACAGGACCTGAAGTGGGAGACCCACATTGACTCCATTGCGAAAAAGGCCCAGCAGAGGTTGTACTTCCTTCACCAGTTGAGGAAGTTCAACCTGCCACAGGCGCTGCTGATACAGTTCTACTCAGCGGTCATTGAGTCTGTCCTCTGCACTTCAATAACTGTCTGGTTTGGTTCAGCTACGAAATCAGACATCAGAAGACTACAAAGGACAGTTTGGACTGTTGAGAGGATTTTCGGTTGCCCCCTGACCCCACCCCCCCCCCCCCCTTTCAAGAACTATACACTTCCAGAGTGAGGAAAAAGGCTGGAAAAATCACTCTGGACCCCACTCACCCTGCCCACTACATTTCTGAACTGTTGCCTTCTGGCCGACGCTTCAGAGCTCTGAGCACCAGAACCGTCAGGCACTGGAACAGTTTTTTTCCCCCAGGCTATCCATCTCATGAACAGTTAAAACTGCCCCTTTGAGCAATAATTAATGTGCAATACACAGCTTAGTCTTTTTATATTATCCAACACATCCTACCTCTTCTGCCATTACATTCCCTTGCACTGTACATAACCGATTTGTATTTAGATTTGCACTACGTATGTGTATGTGTGTATGTATGTATGTATATATATATATTCATATATGTGTATATGTGTATGTATATGCATGTGTGTGTATATGTATGTGTGTGTGTATATATTATATATATATATATATATATATATATATATATATATATATATATATATATACAGGTGCATCTCAATAAATTAGAATGTCGTGGAAAAGTTCATTTATTTCAGTAATTCAACTCAAATTGTGAAACTCGTGTATTAAATAAATTCAATGCACACAGACTGAAGTAGTTTAAGTCTTTGGTTCTTTTAATTGTGATGATTTTGGCTCACATTTAACAAAAACCCACCAATTCACTATCTCAAAAAATTCGAATATGGTGACATGCCAATCAGCTAATCAACTCAAAACACCTGCAAAGGTTTCCTGAGCTTTCAAAATGGTCTCTTAGTTTGGTTCACTAGGCTACACAATCATGGGGAAGACTGCTGATCTGACAGTTGTCCAGAAGACAATCATTGACACCCTTCACAAGGAGGGTAAGCCACAAACATTCATTGCCAAAGAAGCTGGCTGTTCACAGAGTGCTGTATCCAAGCATGTTAACAGAAAGTTGAGTGGAAGGAAAAAGTGTGGAAGAAAAAGATGCACAACCAACCGAGAGAACCACAGCCTTATGATTGTCAAGCAAAATCGATTCAAGAATTTGGGTGAACTTCACAAGGAATGGACTGAGGCTGGGGTCAAGGCATCAAGAGCCAGCACACACAGACATGTCAAGGAATTTGGCTACAGTTGTCGTATTCCTCTTGTTAAGCCACTCCTGAACCACAGACAACGTCAGAGGCATCTTACCTGGGCTAAGGAGAAGAAGAACTGGACTGTTGCCCAGTGTTCCAAAGTCCTCTTTTCAGATGAGAGCAAGTTTTGTATTTCATTTGGAAACCAAGGTCCTAGAGTCTGGAGGAAGGGTGGAGAAGCTCATAGCCCAAGTTGCTTGAAGTCCAGTGTTAAGTTTCCACAGTCTGTGATGATTTGGGGTGCAATGTCATCTGCTTGTGTTGGTCCATTGTGTTTTTTGAAAACCAAAGTCACTGCACCCATTTACCAAGAAATTTTGGAGCACTTCATGCTTCCTTCTGCTGACCAGCTTTTTAAAGATGCTGATTTCATTTTCCAGCAGGATTTGGCACCTGCCCACACTGCCAAAAGCACCAAAAGTTGGTTAAATAACCATGGTGTTGGTGTGCTTGACTGGCCAGCAAACTCACCAGACCTGAACCCCATAGAGAATCTATGGGGTATTGTCAAGAGGAAAATGAGAAACAAGAGACCAAAAAATGTAGATGAGCTGAAGGCCACTGTCAAAGAAACCTGGGCTTCCATACCACCTCAGCAGTGCCACAAACTGATCACCTCCATGCCACGCCGAATTGAGGCAGTAATTAAAGCAAAAGGAGCCCCTACCAAGTATTGAGTACGTATACAGTAAATGAACATAATTTCAAGAAGGCCAACAATTCACTAAAAATGTTTTTTTTATTGGTCTTATGATGTATTCTAATTTTTAGAGATAGTGAATTGGTGGGTTTTTGTTAAATGTGAGCCAAAATCATCACAATTAAAAGAACAAAAGACTTAAACTACTTCAGTCTGTGTGCATTGAATTTATTTAATACACGAGTTTCACAATTTGAGTTGAATTACTGAAATAAATGAACTTTTCCACGACATTCTAATTTATTGAGATGCACCTGTATATATATATATACATACACACATGTATATACACACACATATATATATATATATATATATATATATATATATATATATGTACACTACCGGTCAAAGGTTTTGAAACACTTGACTGAAATGTTTCTCATGATCTTAATAATCTTTTGATCTGAAGGCGTATGCTTAAATGTTTGAAGTTAGTCTTGTAGACAAAAATATAAGTGTGCCACCATATTAATTTATTTCATTATAAAACTACAATTTAATTAAAAAAAGTTTTTGTAATTGATGACTTGGACCAAATAATAAAGACAAGCAGCCAATAAGTGCCCAACATAGATGGGAACTCCTTCAGTACTGTTTAAAAAGCATCCCAGGGTGATACCTCAAGCAATTGGTTGAGAAAATGTCAAGAGTACATGTCTGCAAATTCTAGGCAAAAGGTGACTACTCTGAAGATGCTAAAATACAAAACAGTTTTGATTTATTTTGGATTTTGTTTAGTCACAACATAATTCCCCTAGTTCCATTTGTTATTCCAAGTTTTGATGACTATACTATTATTTTAAAATGTGGAAAAAAAAAATATATAATAAAGAATGAAGTGTTTCAAAACTTTTGACCGGTAGTGTATATATATGTATGTATGTATGTATGTATGTGTATATGTACAGAGAGCCAGAGGAACTATTGTGTATTCTATATATACTTTTTTCTTGTCAATATTTATCTATTTTTTTTATTCAATTTTAACTATTTTTTAAAAGTCTTGTTGCTGTTTTTGTATTGTGTGTACTGGAATCTCCTGTCACCAAGACAAATTCCTTGTATGTGTAAGCATACTTGGCAATAAACCTCTGATTCTGAATACAGCATGTCTCTTGACCACTTCAGCCAGTGAACGGTTGGTTTGTAATGTCGAAGGGACCATGGCTTCTTTAAAGACATTGTCATGAAACCATCGGTGATGAGGAGGAGGGTGGGGCCAGGCTGTGAGGACACACGGCCGGCCCTGAATCGGGCAAATCAGCTGGGAGGGGGATAAAGACTAGTCAGAGGCACCAGTTCGAGAGAGAGATGCACGTGGTCACATTGCATGTGTGTTCGTTTGTGTTGTGTTTTGTCATTGGGCATTGTGCTCTTCAGCCAGTTCCTGCCTCCTCCTTGCCCGTACTTGAAATGTTACAGTGATGCCGAAACCTGGGAGGGAGGAGGGATGTGCTGTCACGGAGTCCTCGCCACTGCCATCCACCAGGGGAGCAGCCACGACCATCTGCCTGGGGACGGAGGGGTCACTGCCGACCACAGAGAGCCAGAGAAACCGCTGCCATCTGCCGAAGAAGGGGAGGAGTGGTTCTGTCCCCCAGGGGCCGGTGGACTCACTGCCACCCACCGGGGAAGGAGAGAGCTGGCATCCGCCAGAGGGCGGAGGAGCGGTTAAGGGCCAGGCGACAGCGTGTCCGGGAGCCGGCGAGCAAGTTTTTCCCTCTCTCCTCTCTCTCTCTCTCTCTCTCTCTCTCTCTCTCTGTCGCCCTGCCTTGCTCTTTCCCTCTCCTCGTCATTCCCAGGGCTCCAGAAAGTCGGGGAAGACCTGCCGGCAGGCACGGCCTGAAGGGCAACGCCCCCCCTCCAAGGAAGAGAGGGGAGGGGAGTGCGTCATTCCGGGGGTTTCCCCGTGTGAGGACACATGGCTGGCCCTGAACCGGGCTAATCAGCCGGGAGGAGGATAAAGACTAGCCGGAGGCAGCAGTTCGAGAGAGAGAGAGACGCACGTGGCCGTGTTGCATGTGTGTTCGTTTGTGTTTTGTCGTTGGCCGTTGTGTTTGCTGTTCAGCTGGTTCCCGCCTCCTCCTTGCCCGTATTAACTGTTAACATTAACTGTTACACCTTCCTTGTTCTCCATTTTGACTATGAACAAAAGTGTAATAATAGTGAGATTGAAATGAGTTCGTTAAAGGACAGGGCAGCAAAATATTAGCATATCTTGTCGAACTCAAAACATTTAATATACTAAGAAGCAAATGCATGGAAAAATATTTTATTTATACATTTTTACATACATTTTTAACTTTTATATAAGTTTGTGGCACACAAAGACTACTTAGACTACTACTTTTTTATTTATTTATTTATTTTTTACATCTGCCATTCCATGCCTAGTGTTGCAATATTTTAACATTCATTTTGGTTTAATGCACTGGACTGGAGTAATATCCAGTTCCTCTAGAAGCAGTAGATGCTCTGACTGTCGAGGACTCATCTTTAGCCTCAGGGCTCCTGAATGGATGAATGCTGACTTTGCTTGTGATGTTGGAACTTTCTTCTTGCTGAGAGCTGAAGAAGCACTAAATGTAAATATTGTTTAAATATGCAAACAGACTGTCGCTTTGGAGTCTAAAACATTTTAAGAGAAATTTAATAAGAGCAATGACGTGCTGGAGCTGAATACTTTATCTTAAGATTTTGTGTAGGGGAATTTTCTCTTCGTTGACAAATGGTATTTTAGTTTTGGGTTTAGAGACAGGTACTCTTGTGTCATTGGCAAAGTCGAACTCAAGCAATGATGTTACACGGTTTAGTTGATGACTATCCTGAAATCTCCAGAAAACAATTTTTTGCATGAAAATCATTGCACCTTCCTTCTTCACATAAATACTTTATCATATAAGACATGATACGTTAAACAACAGCCTCTTCCCTTGCATGTTTTTTAAACAATATTTTGGAGTGTCTGTCCAAAAGATTAAAGGACTCAAGAAGTCATGTCTTCATCTTTTAGCTTTTAGCTCACGAGCAACCAGAAATTAAGTGGAAATAAAAATTTCACATCGCTGTTGAATTTGAAGAAGCAAAAAAATCTTTTAATGATACATGCTGATTTTTCTTCTCTCATCATAAACAAACAATAGGTTACCTATTCTTTTGCCCCAGTTCTCGGAAACATCGAGTGGGGAGATCCACCTATGGGAAGGGCATATGCACCTGACCTCTGCAGAAGCATCCAATTGAACCAAGTCTGGCTTGACAGACAGGAGCACGTGTCCAATGCTGCTGTAAGGCTCCGCCCTTACCTGAGGGCATAAAAGGACCTGTATGTGCTACTTTCCTCAGTAAGCATATTTGCTTCTTATGAAGCAAGCGGGGCAAGCTTGGTGGATTTCTCCACTCGATGTTTCAGAAAACTGGGGTTAAAGAATAGGTAAACTATCATTCTCTTTCATCATCTCATGTTTGAGATCCACCTATATGAAGATATGGACAACTCCCCAAATGCCCTATACACTCACAGGGAGATGCTGTCAGCCATAAAGGATGGTCTCCTAATTAAAATGTGGTGCCTGACACATCCTATATAATATTAGCAGGCTCTATAACCCATAAGCATTACAAAAAAGGGAGAAGAGGCCATGCAAAGTGCTTGATGTGAAACCTATGGGGTGACACGTACACAGTGAGAGAGGGAAAGGGTTATGGGTGAACCCATTATGAAGAACCCACACCCAAAACTGCATGTGCTACTGGGATTCTGACGTCAAGTCAGTAGTACCTGACAAAAGTGTGGGGGGAAGCCCAACATGCAGCTGAACAAATGTCTTGCAGAGAGACTCCCTGAAACAGGGCCCAGGAAGCAGCCATGCCTCTCGTGGAGTGGGCCCTAAGGCCTAAGGGGGGCTGGAGCCCCTTAGAGCTAAATGCCATAGATATTGCTTCCACAAGCCAATGGCAAAGGCATTGTTTTGATATAGGTTTACCCGTGTAGGGGGAAGCCCATGAGACAAAGAGCTGATCGCTCTTTCTGATATTCTCAGTCCTACGTAAATACGTGTGGAGCGCACACACAGGACACAAAGCATTCCACCTCTCATGTTCCAGAGAGGTGAAAGGAGGTGGGTGGAAAGTGCTGAGCTCTAATACCTCCCCTGTGAATTTAGGGAAGCACTTATGCATAAAGGCTGGATTGGGTCTTAGAGAAACCTTCTCCATGCCCGAGGAAAATGTTGTACAAGAAGAATGAACGGATAAGGCATGCAGATCACTGACAGGTTTGGCTGATGCCAGCGCCAGGAGTAAAGCTGTTTTATAGCAACTTTAAAGAAATATTCTCCAAGGGCTCAAAAGGCTGCTGTGACAGAGCCTCCAGCACCATGGAGAGGTCCCACTCAGGAACAAGCTTTCTAGTAACTGGCACAGAACGGCAAGCACCCTTCATGTATCTACGAATGAGAGGGTGCTGTCCCACTGTTGCGTCACTAAAGCCAATGTGGCAAGTAGAAATGGCTGCCACGTAAACCTTGATGGTAGAGAAGGATTTGTCCTTGTCTAGAAGGTTTTGTAGAAAGCATAGTATGTCAGTGACTGAACACTGATATGACACCAAATGATGTGTATGTAGGAACAGTATGTGTGTTAGCAATTAAATTAAACTCTCCGCATTCTACGTCATTATTATATAGGGAAATTTATAATGGAATTAGTCCTGTTCGACAACCATTATAAGAAAGATAAATGACAAATAATGTGATTATTTGTCTGAATAAAATTCTCCACCATTAAAATCATAATACAACGTCTCGTTGTATCCGCTCACAATTTCTATTGTAAGGAATTAGCTTTAATAAGGGAATTATGATTAATTCACTTATTGGAGTAATACTATTCTTATGGCTTATTGTGAATAATATCACACATATTTTCGGTTTGTGCTTTAAAGCAAGATCTTTTAAAATCAAGTGACGAGACTATTTATCATAATATACCATAGTCAAGTTATATTTGAATACATCAAACTTTATTGCTATTCTAAACATTAAACTAATCTAACACATAAAACATGAAACAGGTTGGTGAGTATAGTGACAGAATATGAAAGGAATGATCAATACAGAGAAAATGAACTTTATGGAGTCTGTAGACAATGCCTTAAGAACCATTTATCCTTCTTTGAGTCTAAATCGATTTGCAATCGGATTACCCAAAGCATTTAAATAATACACCAGCATTTTCATCAAATGTCTGGAGATGTACTTGCGTGTCATTGCTTTTCCTTGTGTTGCTTAGTTCTTTGACGTTTGAAGAAAGTTTGTTCCGTCTATGTTTTGGACTCTGTTAGATCGTGGATGTCTGTTGTGTCGATGGATGATGAGGCGGGCTTTGAAGCGAGGCCTTCCGCAAGGAAGACTCACGACTCCTGTCACGTGTGTGAACCGTAGATCAGAGAGTGAGAGGCTTCCTCAGGACTTCGTGTCCCAAGATTCCTTGGACTCTGCATGGCACGTAAGCTGCAAGCCATGAGGGCAAGAGCATGGAGGAATGAGGAGCTGCAGAGGAAGTGGAAGGAGCAAGAGAGCTGAAGAAGAGAGGTGACCACCGAAGACTTCTTTGGTAGGAAACTTTTGAGCTGAAATTGGCCACACCCCAAAGGTGTCCTGAGACAATCAGATGTGGCTTTTCAGAGTCACATGGTCAACAGATCTGTCCTTTTCAAAGTTGATTTACAATCCTTTGTGTAAAGGGTTCTTACAAATTTCCCGCTCAAAATAGTGCATGTTTAATCATTAACTTTTATATCTTGGATACAACTAAATACATAAAAAATTAATTAACATAAATATTCCTGAAATTTAGAAAGAATTTCAAAAATAGTAAACATGAGGTGTTTTATCCTGAATAGTTACCATTCTTAGTAAGAATTACATGAATAACACAAGATTAAAGATTATAATCATCGATTTGACAGTTATAAGTGATTACAAATCACTACACATATTTTAAAAGGTACATCAGGCTATAATCATTAATTTGTCAGTTATAAAAGTGACCACAGGTCATTAAGTCATTTTCAGAATTATCTAGCAAGGCTAGGTATTGTGTACATTTTGGGTCCAAATGCATTCTGTACATTTTAGAGGGTTAAATCACAAGTACCGGGACTTTGTGTGAAATGTTCATGGATTCCTTTTTAGCTGCTGTTTGCAGAATAATTATCACGAGGATATCATGACTAATTTGGAGCCTAGAAAATTGGTTATTGTCCAGAATAAAGAGTCATAGAATTGGCGTTGTTTTGTACATGGTAATTTAAGAGGATCTCACAAGGGAAACTTGTTTAACTCTGTCTTTTATTGCCCATCACCTCTTCCCTTAGGGTCTCTTTACAGAGATGGTCTTGATAGCAGTGTCAGGCAATGATCATTAAATGTGGGGGTATTTCCTGATTTACAACATGTGTGAGGAAAGGATCTCGGTGGTCCACAGAGCTCTCATTTTTTCCAAGAGGTTGACACTCAGCAGATGTCATGGCCATAGACTTAATGGCTCCAAGCTGAATTTTCTCTTTGGCCATCTTTGTGTAAATTTGCTTCTTTTTTTTATTAAGTTCCTTCAGTGTGGAAATTAATATTTTCTTCTGCCCATGAGATACTACATGTATTACACCATTTCTCAAACACTTGCCACTTACAGTCATACAAAGACCTCGTGGACGAGACCCTGGCATTTTGTATGGTGGTGACCACCCCAGGGGGAAGCCCCAATGTTTGGACCTCTCACGGGCCAGGCCCATAGTGCCACCCTGTCCGGGTGAGGGTGGTATATTTCTCTGTTCACCTGAGACAAGAGGTCAGTGCGCAACAGGAGCAGACACGGCTGGGCGCAAATGAGAGGAATCATCTCTGCCAGCCACGGTGCTTTTGGCCATCTGGGCGCTATGAGAATTTATGTCAAGCTCTGCTCCCTCACTCTGGCTAGAGTGGGAAAAATCAAGCTGAGTGGGGGAAAGGCATAGAGCAGCACATTGGGCCATGTGTGCGCTACTGCGTCTACACCGAGGGAAGTGTCCTTGTCCTTTAGCGTGAAGAACATAGGACAATGGGTGTTTTCGCGCAAAGTGAAGAGATCGAAGGAAGCCCGACCGAACCTCTCCCATATCATGCCCACTATTTGAGGGTGGAGTCGCCACTCTCTGTAGAGAGGGTCCCCCTCAACAGGAGATCCGCACCCGAGTTTAAAGCACCAGGGACATGAGTTGCACGTAATGACAGGAAGTGCTGACTGCTCCATACCAAAATTTTGTGGGCTAGGCAGTGAAGCTGAGGGGAGCACATCCCTCCTTGGCGATTGATGTGCGCTACGGCTGTAGTATTGTCGCAGAGTACCAGGACATGATGTCCCTGAAGTGCTCCAAATGGTGAGGAGCTTTAGATAATTTATGTGAGTTGAGCATAGTTCGGTCGGCCACATCCCATTCATTGTCTTGCCCCCTTGGTGGCACCTCACACGGTCAGGGAAGCGTCTGTCGATACGACTTTTCATAACATGACTGCCCCTAGAGGAATCCTGTGTGTATAAAACTCTGTGCTCATCCAGTGGCGCAATGCTGATGTGCAAGTGTGGGTCACTGTAACGTTTCGACGGAGATCACGTAGGGGGCTGAGATGAAGAAACAAAATCCATTTCATGAAAGCTCTCATTATCAAAAGCCCCAAGGGCACAATCTGGATGGCTGATGCCATAAGGCCCTGTAGTCTGAGGCAAATGCGATACTGCACACTTACTCCCTCTTTGAACTGTGAGAGACAATTCATTAGAGATAGAATGCACTCTTCTGACAGATGAGGAATTCGTCTCCAGTCCCAGAAAAGTTACACTACCGGTCAAAAGTTTTGAAACACTTGACTGAAATGTTTCTCATGAGCTTAAAAATATTTTGATCTGAAGGCGAATGCTTAAATGTTTGAAATTAGTTTTATGGACAAAAATATAATTGTGCCACCATATTAATTTATTTCATTATAAAACTCAACTTTAATAAAAAATAAAAAAATTTTTTTTAAATTGATGACTTGGACCTAATAGTAAAGAAAAGTAGCCAATAATTGCCCATCATAGATGGGAACTGCTTCAATACTGTTTAAAAACATCCCAGGGTGACTACTTTGAAGATGCTAAAATATAACACAGTTATAATTTATTTTGGATTTAGTTTAGTCACAATATAATTCCCATAAATCCATTTATGTTATTCCATAGTTTTGATGACTTTACTATTATTCTAAAATGTGAAAAAAAAAAAATTATAATAAAGAATGAGTACGTTTTTCAAGATTTTTGAACGGTAGTGTACATTCTGGGACAGAGTGAAATTGCTGCTTGTTTCTGCTTGTTGTTGGGTTTAGGTCGGGCAGTGTTTTGGTAAAAATGCTCGGAAGTTGGGGCCTGGGCAGGGAAAATGGCAACGAGGAAAGGTGGGCAGCTGTAAAGAAACACGAAGGCCAGCAAGCGTGGGTGGCTTGCAGGCTGAATAAAACAGCAAACTGACTAGAACTCCTTTGGCAGTCATGCCTGGCGAAGGCTGATCCAAGGATGTGTCCTTCTACACACTGTTGAGTGAGAGCCAAATGTGAAAACCAGTCGAGCTGTGAGTATTCCGCATAGAGGTCGCGAGAAGCGAATGCCAACTGAGGAAATTAGCGCGTACAGGTCCTTTTATGTCCTCAGATAAGGGTGGGGCCTTACAGCAGCATTGGACACACGTTCCTGTCTATCAAGCCAGACTTGGTGCAACTGGATGCTTCTGCAGAGGTCAGGTGCATATGCCCTTCCCATAGGTGGACCTCGAACATGAGATGATGAAAGAGAACCAAAAACTTCAGTACAGGAGCTTCTCTTCAAAACTCAGGGCTTGCTTCTAAACTGGTATCACTTCATATTCGGTTGAGCTGTGTTACAGTCCTTTAAAAAGTAATTAGTTGCATAATTATCCACTGGCACTCTGCTATATTTGCTGTAGCTGCTACAAACTGCTCTTCAGAAAGCGTCAGTGCGTAACAATAGTAACAGCGCACTCTGACAAACCTAGTAGTCAGGTGAATTCAAACACCAAAGTTATACAATTCATTGTTGTCCACAGGCTAGGTAAAATAGTTTTTTTATTATTATTATTTACTTTTTCTGTTACTCTTTTTATTATTATATTATTCAATTATTTTGTTTTGTTTTTTAATGTGGGTCGTAAGGGTTAGGGTTTGACAAATTAGGTTGTCCGAGATTATACAAATTTTAAATCTTTTAAAAATATAGTTTAAAACAAGTTTTAAGTTTGTAGAAATGTTAAATTTGTGTACATGTTGGTGTCACACATTTTTGAAAAACAGTTATAACATTTTATATATACAGGTGCATCTCAATAAATTAGAATGTCGTGGAAAAGTTCATTTATTTCAGTAATTCAACTCAAATTGTGAAACTCGTGTATTAAATAAATTCAATGCACACAGACTGAAGTAGTTTAAGTCTTTTGTTCTTTTAATTGTGATGATTTTGGCTCACATTTAACAAAAACCCACCAATTCACTATCTCAAAAAATTAGAATATGGTGACATGCCAATCAGCTAATCAACTCAAAACACCTGCAAAGGTTTCCTGAGCCTTCAAAATGGTCTCTCAGTTTGGTTCACTAGGCTACACAATCATGGGGAAGACTGCTGATCTGACAGTTGTCCAGAAGACAATCATTGACACCATTCACAAGGAGGGTAAGCCACAAACATTCATTGCCAAAGAAGCTGGCTGTTCACAGAGTGCTGTATCCAAGCATGTTAACAGATAGTTGAGTGGAAGGAAAAAGTGTGGAAGAAAAAGATGCACAACCAACCGAGAGAACCGCAGCCTTATGAGGATTGTCAAGCAAAATCGATTCAAGAATTTGGGTGAACTTCACAAGGAATGGACTGAGGCTGGGGTCAAGGCATCAAGAGCCAGCACACACAGACATGTCAAGGAATTTGGCTACAGTTGTCGTATTCCTCTTGTTAAGCCACTCCTGAACCACAGACAACGTCAGAGGCATCTTACCTGGGCTAAGGAGAAGAAGAACTGGACTGTTGCCCAGTGTTCCAAAGTCCTCTTTTCAGATGAGAGCAAGTTTTGTATTTCATTTGGAAACCAAGGTCCTAGAGTCTGGAGGAAGGGTGGAGAAGCTCATAGCCCAAGTTGCTTGAAGTCCAGTGTTAAGTTTCCACAGTCTGTGATGATTTGGGGTGCAATGTCATCTGCTGGTGTTGGTCCATTGTGTTTTTTGAAAACCAAAGTCACTGCACCCGTTTACCAAGAAATTTTGGAGCACTTCATGCTTCCTTCTGCTGACCAGCTTTTTAAAGATGCTGATTTCATTTTCCAGCAGGATTTGGCACCTGCCCACACTGCCAAAAGCACCAAAAGTTGGTTAAATGACCATGGTGTTGGTGTGCTTGACTGGCCAGCAAACTCACCAGACCTGAACCCCATAGAGAATCTATGGGGTATTGTCAAGAGGAAAATGAGAAACAAGAGACCAAAAAATGCAGATGAGCTGAAGGCCACTGTCAAAGAAACCTGGGCTTCCATACCACCTCAGCAGTGCCACAAACTGATCACCTCCATGCCACGCCGAATTGAGGCAGTAATTAAAGCAAAAGGAGCCCCTACCAAGTATTGAGTACATATACAGTAAATGAACATACTTTCCAGAAGGCCAACAATTCACTAAAAATGTTTTTTTTTATTGGTCTTATGATGTATTCTAATTTGTTGAGATAGTGAATTGGTGGGTTTTTGTTAAATGTGAGCCAAAATCATCACAATTAAAAGAACCAAAGACTTAAACTACTTCAGTCTGTGTGCACTGAATTTATTTAATACACAAGTTTCACAATTTGAGTTGAATTACTGAAATAAATGAACTTTTCCACGATATTCTAATTTATTGAGATGCACCTGTATGTAAAAAAAATACGTAAAAGGCATTAAATATTTATATTAAAAAAAATCTAATTACAAATATCATGAAATTTTGAGTCACAAATATCAAGATATTTTCGAAGGGTTACTCCATTTGGCCTTAACAAATTGTGCCTGTTCATAAAAATGTCAAAATCTGATATTTTTTAAAAACTTCTCACACATTCATGAAGGTCGAAAAGGGTCCTATCTGTTTTATGGGTTTCTTCACATGACAACAGAATGGCTTCCTGCATGGTGGTCACACCACCTGATTTTGATTTGGTGGACAAATGTTTTTTATTTATTTATTTATTTTTATGTATAATATACAAAAAAAAAAATAAAACAAAATTGTTTCACTGTTTATTTAAAATAATAATAATAATAAAAAAACATTATTTCAGTCCAAACTACTTGTATCAAAATTTATTTTTTCATAAATTTCAGCTTTTAATGAGAATTTTATTCTCTGGATGGCACACCTTAGAGACCTTTAATAAAGTTATGAAATCTCAATTCAATTCAATAAAAAAAAGTTTGAGTTTTTAGATTGACCTTTAGTTAGCCTACTTTAAACCGAATTTAGACCCACTTCTAGGTACACTTGCAGTTCAGTGAAGCAGATGCTGACTGTTTTCCTGAAACATCAAGGTCAAAAGACCACACATTTTGCCCACTTGATGTAGTTAGTTGTGTTACAAAATGTGGACAGAGAAATGGTTTGGTTGCTTTTTGGACTCTTGTTTACTTGTTTACTTCTTCACTTTATTATTATTATTATTAATGTAACTGATATGCATATTATAGGATACAAATGTTCACAGCATTTCAAAATGTCCAGAAATAGATAGTCTAACAGGTCTTTAAAAACAGAGGACTGCTGAGATAGCTATAAAATTGTAACATCGATCAATGTCTACAACCATACTTTGAAGTGAAAATGACAAAGGATATGAGTAGTTATTGCCAGAAGTTTTGTCGCTATTGTAAATCTAAAAAGTGCATTCCTTTAGAAAATCCCCAGAGATTTTATGGATCTCTTTGCATTTACAAAAGAAAAAAGGAAAAAATTTAAGCTATTTTTAAAAAGTAAAATGTCACATTTGAATTATTAATAGCCACAGAAATGAAACCAAGTATACTTTAAGTCTTTTGCAGAACATCTGTGGTTCACTAATAATATTATGAAATTTAAGAACCAGACTTTTAATTAAAAGGACTTGCTAGTGAATATCTATGTGAATCTCTTCATTGTTATAAAATAATTTTTAAGATTGGCATGCAACACGCTCTATTTATTTAGATATTTAATGAGAGGCTCCTGAGAGACTAAACATTGTATCAGAAATATGTCACAATAATTGATCACACAAATATAATAGATAAAGTTTAATTAAATGTCTTTTTTTCTTTCTTTCTTTCTTTCTTTCCTTGTGGTTTATATGTGCCAGTTTCACACAAACTATAACTGGGGGACTGGCATATGCCTTATAGTTTTTTACATTCTCAGTTTCCATGCCTTTACAGTAAATAACAAGGCAGTTGCTCCCACAGTTTATGAGGAGTTTATTAATTATATTTCTTATTCTAACAAACACATCTGCTTATTAAATATTAGCACTTTCTTTTTTTTTTTTTTTTTTATTACACTGAATCTCAAATTCACATTTTCTGACATGGGGTTTCCCCAGAAGCTCTTTGAAGATGAAGATGGAAACTAAGTGTAAAAAAGTTCAAAGATCTGGGGCAGACAGGAAGGCTGACTTCTGTGGTGTTGTTCTCACTTGCAAAGTACTTGTGAGAGGTAACATGTGAGGAGGACATGGGTAATTTGTTCTTATATTGATATTCCACAGCCTCATATTTTATTCTGTCTTTAGTACCAGTAACATTACAGCATAAGATAATATTGTTACAGGTGTTTTTGAATAACATTTGTATGTGAAACTAATGATTAAAGGCATATTAACTGCTTGCTGTACTGACAGATAAAAGCATGGCTTTTATGAGAAAGATTAGTCATATTAAATAATATGTCTTATATAACATGTTCTCTTCCTACACTGGTTTTTCAATTCTCATAACAAAATCTGTGACTCGTGTAGTGGTCAGCCCTCTTGATCACACTCATGAGCATCTATGATGGTAACAGAAAAGGAGTCCAAATGGAGTTTGAGAAGAAATCACTCTCCTAAGTGGAATATTAAAGGTATGAATGTCTTTTTACATCTATAGAACATATGCCATTTTTACTACTGCCATTTGGTGTCATGACCTTCTGAATTACACTGGTGAAAAACTGTTAAACTAAAAATGTGCTTTATGTGGGAACATCTAAATTAACTAGTTTTAGTCAACTCCAAAATATAATTTAACATTACTGAATCAACATGAATACATTAGTTTACACTAACAAAACTAATTTTAAGGGTTAAATCAAGTAGAAACAGGTCCTTAAGGTAGCAATTACAGTTTAACACTTTTCTTTTGCACATATATTAACATTTCATTTTGTCAAGTCTTTAGGTTTGGATCAACATCATTTTTTTTGTTGCATGACTTAACTGGTAATGTTAATGTACTATATCATCATATTGTGATTTGTACAGTATTAATTTCTGAATGTTTAAGAGCAGTTCATGAAGTTAATTTAATGATCAGTGATGACTAGAAAAGCGGTTTAATAAGTAGGATGCATCTGTTGAAACAGACGCTCGGAGTTTCAGAACAGGCATTTTATATACCACAAATCTAGGTCATTGCCCCTTGAAAGAGCAATGCAACTCTGAGAAAACAAGGTTGACATAAAAAAATGAAGTATTGCTCAAGAGAATGCTGACTATTTAAACAGGTCACAATCATGCATTTACTTTTCTGGAAACAATCAGTACTTTGTGTTTTTTTTACAGTCTATGATACAGACAGGTTTGCAGCAAGATATGTGACACTTTTATGATGTGAATGTCTTTAAAATGGACGACTGTGTAAAAAGCAACCCACTTTTTTATTCTGCTTGCATGTTTTCATTGGACTGTTCACACATGTGCATGTGAGAAGACTAGAACTAGGCATGAAATATAAAAAAATGACCTGACATATTATTCACTCATCATTAAAGAGGCTCAGACCAAGAAAAGCATGAAATGGATTTTTGTCAGTCGAGTCTGGCAAGTGGTCTTCCTTCTTCATTTCAACTGCAAATTCTGCAGTGAGTTAAGTTATTGTGTCGAAATTCTGAAGCTGCTTTGATCGTTCAGTTTCTTCAATCCCATTTATTAGTTACGTTTTTGGAGCAACCACTTTACATTACGTATGTCATGATGTTTTGGTCTAGCGGCACTCTCTGTTTAGGCTGCTACGGAATTGTTTGTGCTGGAAAGTTGACAGTAGACTCTGACATAATTCACTTTGGCTCCAACTTGACAGTACACTGTAAGTCAAGCATTCAGTGCTGTGGCAGACGCTTGACTTCAATGGATAGACCGTTTTTGAAACAACTAATTGCTCCACGGTACAAACACAGATAGCCATCAACCAGACCATATTTTTGGTCCTCTGCAAGGTAAAGGAGGATGACAGATGGCACATTGTTTGCGGCCGGGATCTCAAGGCTGGCTGTAGGTATTCTGTATTTATAGTGCTACATTTTAAGTAAATAGACAAACTCATTGTTACATACAGTTCTTATAATATCTTTATATCAAGGTATGAGAAATCTGTGCAAAGGGATGGATGTTGGGGTGGGTTGTGATAGTAATGTTGGACATGCACTTGTAACTGATATTGAAATAATAATAATAATAATTAACAACTTTGTGTGTCACTGCATTGACCTCACTACATTAAGTTACACCAAAACATTTTGTTTTTTAAGGGTCAGGTCAGGTAGAAATAGTTCAAGAAGCTCAATATATACCCTAAGGTAAAATAAGTCAATATTTACAATATAGATTTGTAATCACTTTTTACTATAAAATGATAGTGAGAGCATTTAATTAAGATGACAGATTAGTTGTCATTGAAAGATTCAGATATAAATATGAATAAAAATATAATAAGAATATAATGAAGAATATAAGAATATTCTTCATAAATGAATATATACAGTGTATATATATATATATATATATATATATATATATATATATATATATATATATATATATATATATATATACTGTATATATACAGTATAATGAATATTCTTCAGTATACAGTGTATTAGAATATAAAGAAGAATATATTTTCTGTATGAAAATATAAGAAAGGTTAAAAAAATTTTTTATAGATGTAAACATACTTTTTTTATTAATGGTAATAAAAATGTTATTACTGAAAGTGTTATGGTGATTTTTTTGCTGCTGATAGAACTGTGGTTCAAATTAACTTCATGCTTTAGACCCTCCAGGTAAATTGAAATTCAACTGTGTGACACACACATTCAGAGTATGTGAACTGTCTTCTGACAGTAACAATTGAGACGCATTTAGACACAAACTACACAGTGACATTTAAGGAGTAAATATGCCTTATTCAAATGTGCATTTCTGAACTGTTCATTTAAAAATGAATTCCTGTAACCAAACATTTTAAGATCATCAAGGGGTTCATGTTGTATATTTTGTCATTTCAATAGTGCATGTAACTATCTTGCTTTTTGTTGCCTTATCTTGCTTGTTTTGCCATATCTTTCTTCCTCACAAAGCAAAAGCACATCTCAGTCCCTCCGATATGAAATGCCGAAGGATGGTCATGTCTCTATTCCGCGATCTGTGTTTGATGAGACTGTGACCTACCAAGTCCATGTAAGAGGGTGTAATACACTAGGAGAGTCTAACTCTACTTTCACCTTCTCGGTTTGGGATAGCGGTGAGAGAACTTCACACATTTAGTCATTTCTGAATCACTTTGGTTGCCTTTGAACCCGAAAGACAAAATTTCTCATGATGAGATTTTGTCTCTTATTACAGTCATTGACCCGTCATTGCATTTAATATGGTCTGATTAAATAGTAAAACTGCATGAATGTTTTTCTTTTACTGGAACTAACTTTTACAAATGCATTTGTTTTGTCTTATTTGGACACATTAGTGACACTAAAAGATACCTGAATGTCATTGCATTTGATACAAAATATCAAATCGGCATATGTGGCACAAATGATGCTAGTGCTTTTCTCAGAGCGAACCTTTACCATTTTTCCAATTACTTGTAACCAACTGGTGTCATTTTTAATGGATGTGTGAAGTTAGTACCCCTCAAATTCATACAGGTGCTCAAGGCAGAGTAACCACAGCTGTAGTGCAGCACATTAACTATATAGACACGTTCCACAAAATTTGACAACCAAAGTGTGCAAAAATGTTTTGTCAAATTCAATAACAGTCCAATTTTGTCATTTGACACTGAACAAGCTTTCTTTGTAAAATATTTGGCTTGAAATGTGTTTGCTATATACAGTATTTCTTAAAAATACACATCTTTGCTTTTATCATTTTGTTATCTAATGCTAAGATATTCATACAATTTGAACTGTGCCTTAAGTGTCCAAATACTTTTTTGTACCACTTTATGTATCATTTTATGACATATGAAATATTGTTCTTGTTCAGTGATTCCAAGCACTCCAGAGATTACAAAGATTGCATTTGAAAAGAGCTCCCTTTCTCCCACAATATACTGGAAGAGCTCAGAAGATTCACTGAAACCAAGCCTAAGATTCAGAAGAGCACATGATACACAGGACTGGGTGAGAGTCAGATGTTTATTTGTCTAATCCCTAATAAAAAAGACAGAAATATTCTGAACATTCTGAATTGGTGGGAAAAATGTGTGTTGATCAAAAGCATGTTGTCCGATAGAATTTAGAGAGTTTTGTTTCTGAAATAGGAAAAGGAAATGGGAACAGTAATGGAGTTCCAAGTTGGAAGCATGCTGATGCAGGACGTCTTAAATCCATTGATGCCCTATCAGTTTGAGTTAAGAGTGTGTGTTACTTCAGTGAACTGCAGCATGTGGAGCCATCCCTACAATGCAACCAGCCCTGGAATAGGTACGGTCGGTTTTTACATTTCTTATCATAAATAATTCATAATAGCAACTGGGAGTTCCTTAGCTTAAGATCACAACATAAGTGCACATAAGCAGCACAATATCTCAAAGTTTTTTTATTTGTTTATTTGTGAATGTTTTATTTATTTATTTATTTTTTCATAGATATAATAGGTTATAAGTAGGTCATTCAGTCTTTCACTTGCAAAGGTTTTGACATTTATCTAATAGTAATTGATTATCTCATAATGTGCCCAAGCACCTTCGTACAAACTTGATGTGTGACGAGTCATCAAGGATGCCAATATTTGGACTGAAGCCGCCTTTTCACTGCATCCGACAAATGACAGATTGACAAACGGCAGTGTCGCATGGCGGCTGAGTGGAGTTCTGACCATTTGCAGAGGCGGAATTTCGTATCTGATTTGAGCTTCTGATACATTGAAATATTTGTGCGACTAGACCATATGTGACCGCCCGACTGAATGTGATGAATTCATTCAAAACTATGAGCACAAAGTGAGAAAAACTGACAGTTTTTGTCCTAAACTTTATTCTAAACATCTGCTACTTCTACAGATTGGACAGTTATGAAGTCAGAAATGATAATTCACGTTGCAAATATATATAAAAAAGCAAAAGGCTTTTGTAATTAATTGTGTACATGTTATTTATTTCTACAATTTCTTTATTTAAATCATATCTATGAATTTTGACTTCCTATTTGCCAAATTATTATTGTTGATGTTAGGCAACTATTAATTATAATAATAGCTGGCAATGATAATGATGATAATAATGATAATAAAAAGAATGGAATCTGAGTAAATATTAAATATGAATTTTATTGAATTCATCCATCTGCTCAACAGCAAGGTTTGGTAGCAAACCTCAGAAAACAATTCACAAAACCAACAACATTACTAACTTTCTCCAAAGCTTATTTTGATTATTTTTTTGTGTCTCAAGGGGATGGGTGCTCTGACATCACAGTTCGTGAATGTCTTCTCCCATGCAACGAACATTGCGTGACTGTGACAACATTTTTGCTAAATAAAATTATGTGGTTCATTACATGTATCACGGCAGTTCCGAAGTGAAATGTCCACTGTGTGGCACTTAAAGGGAGTGAAATGTTCTCCTGAAGAGATGAGGTTAAGGTTAATGTTCTATCAAGATTTCCTGAAGAGATGAGGTTAAGATTAATGTTCTATCAACAATACTTTTTACTCTTTTTATTTTTTATTTTATTTTTTTTATGTAGGGGTGGTACCCTAAACCTTAAACCTAAGCCTAACTGATAGTGTCATAAAAAGCAAATGTGAGATGAAAAATAAAGTTTCTGAAGCAACCACATCAACCATGTGCTCTTCAGGACTCATACCTCGGTCCTTTGTATTGCCTATGCAACACTCTGTCAGTTGGGCTACCACTCAGTTTGATCACATTTAAACAATGAGTCATGCACTATAGTTAATGTGTTATATGTCATAAGATTGCATTATGTGAGGAACATAGCGAAAAGTGTTTATGAACTGATAATCTGTCATTTTACTCGTGATTTGAGTGAAAGGGGATAAAAGTCATTGTTTTAGCGCCTCTAGTGTTCATTCCACCAGGAAATTGCCATTACGTACAACAGGCCACATAAAAATCATTTTCCAAAAATTGTGTTATTGTAACATGATACTTTGACCATGTTGCGAATGCCACTGGGGGAGAAATATGACAGTCGTAAGAGACAGTAAAAAGGTGACTTTCAAACCAATTTAACAGCATCCTTTCTCACGTAATCTCCTTTCTTGATTTCATTGTAGCTAGGAAAAAAGTTACTTTTTACTTTTTTAATACTTAAGTACAATTTAATGTGAATACTTTTTTTACTTTCACTCAAGTATATTTTTGGTTAGATACTTGGACTTTTAAATTGAGTAAAATTTTCACTCAGTATCCATACTTTCACTTTCAAGTATAATTTCTGAGTACTTTTTACACCACTGCTTTCATTGTATGTGCCTACAGAGCCAAGATGACATATTTCGTCCTATTTAAAAAGACCAACGGAGCCACCTAATGGAGAAACTATATAATTAACTTTCTGACTTGAAAGGAAATCAAATGATTAAGTGCACTTTTAAAGATTTTCACTATCAGTGCCCTTGCTCTAAAACAGTGACTGAGTCAGGGGTGATATGATAAGTATGGTACATTTATCTGTATATTATATTTATTATGTCATATAGAACATTATCAAAGGGATTTACCCAGTTTGAACAATCCTTTAAACATCAGTGACTATTTACTTTTGCTGCATCTTTCAGCCTTACACATTAGAAGATTACAGTGGCAATTTGATAGAATATAAGTTAACTTATAAAGAAGATTGCAAGATCCATGAAGTGAAGGGTTCAGCCCATGCCACTCATCATACACTGCAGCTGCCCTTGGGGGTTGCAAAGATTAATGTCAGTGCTGTTACATCAGCTGTGTCTTCCCCACCTGCACCTGTGAGCTTGATATATACAGGTGAGAACTTATGCTCTGAATTCTCAAGTGAAGATTATGTTATTCCTATATATACTGTATATATATATATATATATATATATATATATATATATATATATATATATATATATATATATATATATATATACACACACACACACACACTAACGGTCAAAGCTTTTGAAACACTTGACTGAAATGTTTCTCATGATCTTAAAAATCTTTTGCTCTTTAGGCGTATGTTTAAATGTTTGAATTTAGTTTTGTAGACAAAAATATAATTGTGCCAACATATTAATTTATTTCATTATAAAACTAAAATTTAATATAAAAAAAAAGGTTTTTGAAATTGATGACTTTGACCAAATAATAAAATAAAGCAGCCAATAAGTGCCCAACATAGATGGAAACTCCTTCAATACTGTTTAAAAAGCATCCCAGGGTGATACCTCAAGAAGTTGGTTGAGAAAATGTCAAGAGTACATGTCTGCAAATTCTAGGCAAAGGGTGACTACTTTGAAGATGCTAAAATATAACACAGTTATAATTTATTTTGGATTTTGTTTAGTCACAACATAATTCCCATAGTTCCATTTATGTTATTCCATAGTTTTGATGACTTTACTATTATTCTAATATGTGAAATAAAATTAAAATTAAGAATGAGTAAGTGTTTCAAAACTTTTGACCGGTAATATATATATATATATATATATATATATATATATATATATATATATATATATATATATATATATATACAGTGGTGTGAAAAAGTGTTTGCCCCCTTCCTGATTTCTTATTTTTTTGCATGTTTGTCACACTTAAATGTTTCAGATCATCAAACAAGTTTAAATATTAGTCAAAGATAACACAAGTAAACACAAAATGCAGTTTTTAAATGAAGGTTGTTATTATTAAGGGAAAACAAAATCCAAACCTACATGGCCCTGTGTGAAAAAGTGATTGCCCCCTAAACCTAATAACTGGTTGGGCCACCCTTAGCAGCAACAACTGCAATCAAGCATTTGCAATAACTTGCAATGAGTCTTTTACAGCGCTGTGGAGGAATTTTGGCCCACTCATCTTTGCAGAATTGTTGTAATTCAGCCACATTGGAGGGTTTTCAAGCATGAACAGGTCATGCCACAGCATCTCAATAGGATTCAGCTCAGGACTTTGACTAGGCCACTCCAAAGTCTTCATTTTGTTTTTCTTCAGCCATTCAGAGGTGGACTTGCTGGTGTGTTTTGGATCATTGTCCTGCTGCAGAACCCAAGTTCGCTTCAGCTTGAGGTCACAAACAGATGGCCGGACATTCTCCTTCAGGATTTTTTGGTAGACAGCAGAATTCATGGTTCCATTTATCACAGCAAGTCTTCCAGGTCCTGAAGCAGCAAAACAGCCCCAGACCATCACACTACCACCACCATATTTTACTGTTGGTATGATGTTCTTTTTCTGAAATGCGGTGTTACTTTTACACCAGATGTAATGGGACACACACCTTCCAAAAAGTTCAACTTTTGTCTCGTCAGTCCACAGAGTATTTTCCCAAAAGTCTTGGGGATCATCAAGATGTTTTCTGGCAAAAATGAGACAAGCCTTAATGTTCTTTTTGCTCAGCAGTGGTTTTCGTCTTGGAACTCTGCCATGCAGGCCATTTTTGCCCAGTCTCTTTCTTATGGTGGAGTCATGAACACTGACCTTAACTGAGGCAAGTGAGGCCTGCAGTTCTTTGGATGTTGTTGTGGGGTCTTTTGTGACCTCTTGGATGAGTCGTCGCTGCGCTCTTGGGGTAATTTTGGTCGGCCGGCCACTCCTGGGAAGGTTCACCACTGTTCCATGTTTTCGCCATTTGTGGATAATGGCTCTCACTGTGGTTCTCTGGAGTCCCAAAGCTTTAGAAATGGTTTTATAACCTTTTCCAGACTGATAGATCTCAATTACTTTCTTTCTCATTTGTTCCTGAATTTCTTTGGATCTCGGCATGATGTCTAGCTTTTGAATATCTTTTGGTCTACTTCACTTTGTCAGGCAGGTCCTATTTAAATGATTTCTTGATTGAGAACAGGTGTGGCAGTAATCAGGCCTGGGTGTGGCTAGAGAAACTGAACTCAGGTGTGATAAACCACAGTTAAGTTATGTTTTAACAGGTAGGGCAAACACTTTTTCACACAGGGCCATGTAGGTTTGGATTTTGTTTTCCCTTAATAATAACAACCTTCATTTAAAAACTGCATTTTGTGTTTACTTGTGTTATCTTTGACTAATATTTAAACTTGTTTGATGATCTGAAACATTTAAGTGTGACAAACATGCAAAAAAATAAGAAATCAGGAAGGGGGCAAACACTTTTTCACACCACTGTATATATATATACACACACACATTATATACATATAATGTCATGACAAGGTGTAATTTTGGAAATAACTATATAGTTATTTCAAAATTACACCTTGTCATGACATTGAAACCCTGCAATCCCGGTATTGGATATAAATTTACACAGATAAGGTTAGTACGTGATTTTATAACACTAAAATCATGCAAACATGTATTTTGTTTACATCACGCGGCTATACTTTTGAAATTATGTGTACTGTAGCATTTACGGACTGGCCCCATTCACTTAATGAATGGGGCCACTCATAACTGAATAAATGAGGAGCGAGTCTAAAGTAGTTTTTGTGGTAATCAACATTATGCCACAAATGCTGTTGATTAAGCTTAACTTGTATTAAGGAACATTCCTTTAAAGCTGATGTGTGTGTAGTTTTATCAATGCAAAAATACTTTCTCCTATCCTATCTTAACATGTAGAGATAACAAGTAAGTTGGTTGATTTCCCCGAAAAGTGTAAACACTGTGACTCTGTAGCACTTTCCAAAATTGCTCTGTTTGTTGGGGCGGCCCGGCCAGCTTGACACAGCAACATCGGCTCAACATGCCGTGAGTTTGGGCCGTGACAAAGTTCTGTAACTCTCTTCGAAGGAGAAAACAGGAGCTGGATAACAATCCATGTAAGTCTCTTTATTTTCACAATACTTTGCAGTATCACACACTGTTTGCTTTTGAGCAACACACACACCAGATTCTGCTGCGTGCGTCTCTCTCCCTCTCCTCCGGTGGTTCGGACAGCCCTTTTATCCCTCCCAGCTCTCATTGTTAGATATAATTTCCCACAGGTGTCAATCCTTACCATTCTTCATCTCTCGGCCTCGCTCTCCACAGACGTCGATCGGCCACGTCCACATCACCACATACCCCCATCGCCCGACTCAGGCTGGGGCTCCATCTGGCCTGTCACTTATTTACCCCCCCCACCCCACATTCTGGAGAGGAAATCCGCAACAGCCATCTGCGCCCCCGGCCTGTGGACCACCTCGAACTTAAAAGGCTGGAGAGCTAGATACCAACGGGTGATCCGTGTATTGGTATCCTTCATGCAATGGAGTCACTGGAGCAAGGCGTGGTCCGAACAGAGGGTGAAAGCATGCCCAAACAGATAGTATCGGAGGGTGAGGACCACCCACTTGATAGCCAAACACTCCTTCTCTATCGTGCTGTACCTCGTCTCCCTCAGTAAGAGTTTGCGACTAATGTACAGCACGAGGTACTCCTCCCCCTCCACCATCTGGGACATTCCCGCTCTCAACCCCTTGTCCGATGCGTCCGTCTGCAATAAAAAAGGGAGAGAGAAGTCAAGAGAGTGCAATAATGGCCTGCTGCAAAGTGCAGTTTTCACCCGTGTGAATGCCTGCTGACATGGCTCCGTCCACTGGACCAGATCTGGTGCCCCCTTTTTAGCCAGATCAGTCAGCGGGCTGGTGACGGTCAAATAATTACACAAACCTACGATAATAGCCAGCCAGCCCCAGGAACTGTCTCACCTCCTTTTTGGTCTTCGGTCTCGGACAGGCTGCAATCACTACGGTCTTATCAATTTGGGGCCGCACCTGCTCATGACCCAAGTGGAAGCCCAGATACCATACTTCCACCCACCCAATTGCGCACTTCTTTGGGTTTGTCATGAGTCCCACTCATCTCAACGACCTCAGGACAGCCCTCAGATGCTGCAGGTGCCGCTGCCAATCATTACTGTAAATAATGATATCATCCAAATAGGCAGCGTGCGGTCGGAGGATTCTGTCCATGAGCTGCTGAAACTTAGCCGGGGTGCCGAACAAACCGACCGGAAGTGTCACGAATTGATGTAATCCGAATGGTGTTGAAAATGCCATCTTTTCATGGGACATGGGAGTTAAGGGGATCTGCCAATATCCCTTTGTTAAATCCAGTGTCATAAAGCAAGCCGCACCTAACCGATTGAGCAGTTCATAAATCCGAGGCATCGGATACGCATCAAATTTAGACTCCTCATTGACTTTTCTATAATCCACACAGAACCGGACTGGGCCATCGCGCTTCATAACCAACACCACCGGGCTGGCCCAGTCACTGTGGGATTCTTCTATTACCCCCATATCTAGCATGGCCTGTAATTTTTCCCGAACCACTTTTTTTTGTTTTCGGGTAGTCGGTAGGGACGACTGCGTACCACTACCCCTGGGGTCATTTCGATATGGTGCTCTATGAGATTCATACAACCAGGAAGAGGCAAGAACATGTCAGAGAATTCTCTTTGCAACCTGGCGACCTCCGTAACTTGTTATGGTGAGAGGTGGTCTCTGCAAGTGACCGGGGTGACTCGATCGGTGGCTTTTAAGTTCACCTCCGGTCCGAGCTCCTCCATCTCTGGAACCACCAACACCAAAGTCACAGGGACTGCCTCTCTCCACAGTTTTAGGAGATTGAGGTGGTAAATCTGACATGCTCAGCCTCTGTCCATTAATTTAACCTCATAATCAATTTCCCCAACTCGCCGTGTGACCCAAATGGTCCTTGCCACTTGGCGAGTAATTTAGAGCTCGATGTGGGGAGCAATACAAGGACTTTATCATTCGGTGTAAATTCCTGTAGCCGAGTACCCCTGTTAACCAGCTGGCTTTGATGTTCTTGAGCCTGGAGCGAGCAAACTCTCCTGTGTTAATTGCCCCAGTGTGTGGAGTTTTGCTCTCAGGTCAAGAACGTATTGAATTTCTTTTTTGCTGTTTGAAGGTCCCTCCTCCCAATTTTCCTGTAGGACATTGAGCACACTTCGTAGTCGACGCCCGTACAATAATTCAAATGGGGAGAACCCCATGGAAGCTTGCAGGACCTCTCGTACTGCAGATAATAGGGGCTCCAGCCACTTGTCCCAATTTTGAGCGTCTTCATGCACGAAATTACGAATCCTATTTTTTAGTGTCTGATTAAATCATTCGACCAAGCTGTCCATTTGGGGGTGGTAAACGCTGGTCTGAATCTATTTAATCCCCAGTAATTCGTACAGTTCACGTAGTGTACATGACATAAATGTTGTGCCCTGATCCGTGAGGATTTCTTTCGGAATCCCGACTCAGGAGATAATTCTGAAGAGTGCCAACACTATGTGCTGAGATGTTGCGCAGAGGCACTGCTTCCGGATATAACATTGTATAGTCCACCAGAACCAACACAAAGCAATGCCCGGGTGCTGTCCATTCTAATGGCCCGACGAGGTCCATGAAATTCTTTTGAAGGGGACCTCGATCAATGGAAGGGGGCACAATGGCGCTTTTGAGGTGGCTGCGTGATTCACCAACTGACATTCACGGCATGCCTCACACCATCTGCGAACATCCCAGCGAATGCCTGGCCAATAGAAATGGGCCATCAGATGGTCATGTGTTTTTTCCTGTCCTAAGTGACCTGCCATTGGTTTATAATGAGCTGCCTGGAACAACATTTCCCTACAGCTCTTCGGTACTAACAATTGGGTTGTATCCTCCTTTGTCTGAGCATCCTGTGTCACTCGATTCAACTGATCCTTAATAATTGAAAAATACGGATATGCGAGTGCAACATCTGGCTGGAGGCATTGACCATCAATCACTTTCACTTGAGCAAAGGCGTGCCTAAGGGTCTCATCTCACATCTGCTCCAGAGGGAAATCCCCAGCAGGGAATCCTCTAAGGGGTGGGGAAGCCAAGACTTTCCCCTCCCTCACGTCCTCCTGACGTGGAGCTGACGTAGACGGCCCTGGCTGTAACTCCCCAGCCAGCGAGTCACACACCACACTCCAATATGCTTTGTTGCAGGACCCATCCACACACATTCACCTTAATAAGGTAGTAAACGCCAGCCAATTCGTTCCCAAGATTAGTGGGTGGGTGAGGCGGGAATTAAGCGCAGCCTCTACACTATGTTTTTGTCCCCGAAATTGAATAATGGCCGTCACTACAGGGTAATTTTGGATATCCCCGAGCACACACCTTACCTTCACCCAACGGCTTGTATCCAAAGCCTCGGACTGAATCAACCTTTGGTGATTGAAGGTTTGTTTACAACCTGAATCCAATCACCAAAGCCTCGGATTGAACAAAGCTTTGGTGATTGGAGGTTTGTTTTTAACCTGAATCCAACAAGGCTTGATATGTACCCCCATTATTACTCACAGGCATCCGGTACGGGTTGGTGGGGGCCTGTGGTGTGTCAGGGAACCAGATGGACCAATGTCTCCACCTCCATCATGGGGCATCGGTCCTGGAAATGCCCACGGAACCAGGGAACCGGTTTTGGGGTAGGAATTCCCCGTTTCCGGGGAACAGGACCAGGACAAGGGGAAGGAGAGGGGGATGGAGGAAAGAGACAGGGAGAGAGAGAAGAAGAGGGCTCGTCGGCCCCTGAATACGCCGCCATATGGTCCTCAGCCAGCTTGACCGCCTCATCCAGCGACGCCAGATGGTGGCACTGGACCCACTCCATTCCTTTCAGTAGCCAGGCCATGAACTGTTCCTTCCTCCTAATTCCTGGGTTTCAGCACCACTGTGACAAAGTTCTGTAACTCTGTCTGGAGGAGGAAGCAGGAGCTGGATAACAATCCACATAAGTCTCTTTATTTTCACAGTACTTTGCAGTATCACACACTGTTTGCATTTCAGCAACACACACCCCAGACTCTTCTGCATGCGTCTCTCTCTCTCTCTCTCTCCTCCGGCGGTTTGGACAGCCCTTTTATCCCTCCCAGCAATCCCTGCAAACACAAACAGCTGTTAGAGATAATTTCCCACAGGTGTCAATCCTTACCATTCTTCATCTCTCGGCCTCACTCTCCACAGACGTCGCTCGGCCACGCCCACATCACCACACCTTGGCTTGGGGCAGGACTATATGTTTTTTCGACCAATGTCAGATGCAGGGTGTATTCGGAAATCAGTTTGAAAACAATGTTTATTTTTGCAATTCCTTTTGGTTACGCTAGTGTTGCAAAAATGATCTAATGGCTCAAGCTTAAAATCATGAAATTATAAACAAATTTAAATTGAGAAAAATATACATACATGAGAACACTTCTGAATGTGCAGAGCTGTAATAGGCAAAGGTTGGCTACTTTGAAGAAGCTAAAATAGAACATATCTTTAATTTTTTATTTACAAATTTGATTGCTACTGTAAAAAGAGGATAATTTTCTATCCGTTCCGGAGTGGAACTTCAATAAATTGCCCTTGAAGGTCTCTGCGTTGTTCTGTCTTTTCTGAACGCTGAAGTAAAGCAATTATTGTTAATTCACACATTTGATTCCGTTATTCACTTTATCTGACTCCAATTTTACATTAATCTGACTCCAATTTTAAATTGACCTCTATTTTATATTTAAGCTCTAATTAATTTCTGATCATTCTTTTAATTTAACATTTTTAGGTTATTGATTACTCTAAATCCTCTTCTATTCATTGTCCTTTTGATCTTTGGAGACTTATGCCGGCCGTTATTAAATTACGTAAACCTCCCGAAAATGGATAGCCAGTTCCGTTCTTAGTCAGTGGTTGTAGAGTTAACTAATATTGTCTGGTTTGGCTTGTCTCATAACCAGACGATATTGCCGCTTAGTCACGTACATACAACTTGCTAAGACGGGCGGTGAGCAGTGACTGAGAGTCTTTAAATGGCTTTCTCCTACCCGGTTGTCCTGAGTGGTTTCTCCTATATTAAAGCTCCAGTATGGTCTACCCTGGTCTAATGAAATTCAAATCCTACCTGGCTGTCCTAGGTGGTTGTCTTACCTGGTTGTCCTGAGTGGTTTAAATTCAAACTGAGAGTCTTTAAATGGCTTCCTCCTATATTAAAGCTCCAGTAATGATTTCAGAAGAATTCAGAATAAATCAAATAATAACAATTTATTTGTCAGGTAGGATATAAAACATTGTTGCAGAAATTCAAATCAAAGCCATTTTCACATGATCAGAATAAACAAGCATTACTAAAAATAAAAGACAAGTCAAAGAAACATACCTGACAAAACTACATGCAGCGGTACAGCATGGGAGATCTGCTTACAGATCCCCAGAGCTTCCTGCCAACTTTCCTTAAATATCTAGACAGAATAAACATTGAGTACCAAATGGTATTATCCTTTGAACAATGAGAATTTGGGGGTGAATGGGTTCTTGACTTCCTGGGGTTTAACCTTGTTAACATATAGGAGATCATTTCAATTGTAGGTCAAGGAGGGGGATAGACCTCCAGAATTATGCAGTATTTGGCAAAGACCTTATAAATTTGTTACAATTAGTTTTATCAACATGGGAAAGAGACCATTATACCAGTCGCACAGAGACCACTTAAATGATATCAAACACATACAGTTGCATTCTTTGTTTTCATGGTATTTGTTATATTTTTACATATAAATCTTATGTCTTTGTGTTGGTCCAGAGCTGTTGAAGGGGAGAAGGGGGAGAGAGAAGGGGGGGCAGCAAGGTGATTTGCAATTTATCACACTGTGGTGATATTCAGGTGAAGATTTCAGCAAAAGGCGATTTGCAATTTATCACACGTGGTGATATTCAGGTGTAGATTTCAGCTTTTGTGAGAGAGTTCTATGACGTTGATTCTCACAGAGTTCTTTGACTTTTACCGGAAATGGCGCCTTTTGGTTGTAGACATTCCGGTGCCAGCCTTACACTACATAATTCTTCATACTTCCATTTGTGTCATTTCATAGTTTTGATGACTTGACTATTATTTTAATGTAGAAAATAGTAATAATGAGTGGATGTGTCCAAACTTTTGACTTGTGACTTACAATACATAAGAGCCTTGTTTCCTTTTTGTGCATCACAGGTAAACCGGCCCCCATTATAACATGTTTAACTCCAGAAGCAGGAAACAGTGTGTATCTAGCCTGGGACTTGCCTTATTACAATGAGGCTTTGATAGGAGTTCTGGGTTTTGTAGTTCAATGGCAACAGAGCCCAGTGATTAGGAAAAGACTACAATTCTGCATTCCTGAAAGGTAAAACATAGTATTCAACAAATCCATCACAGATGTAATTAACAGATCTGAATAATATAATATATTGGAAGAAAGGATACAAAACAAGTATGTATCATCTGGAATGAGGTTATATGATGATGTCCATTATCCAAAATAAGTTTAATTGTAAAGTCATTAAACTATTTTGAACTTGTACTTTCAGGTTTGAAGCAACATTTCAATATACACTGAGGAAGCCAGTGGAGTTTCTGTCCCTGCTTCTCATCAAGATTATGCAAAAGAAGAGAGTAAGTCTAGTTTACTTCCAGTATATTTGTGGTGTTTGTCTTTCTCATCTCATACTTTGTGTATAGATTTGTGATGATGCTGATGATCATTATTTTTATGTGGTTGATATTATTATTATTGTTGTTGTTGTTGTTGTTGTTGTTGTTGTTATTAGTAGTGATAGGGTGCAACGGGGCTAAAGGCTCCCTGGGGTAAAAGGCTCCTTTGATTTTATTTTCTCCCACTACCACAATACTTTCATAAACACCTGTTTGTCACTATACACTGCAAAAATTTTTAAATATTGCAAATTTATGTAGCTAATGAATATTCTTTTAGTCAAAATTACTAATTTGTCATTTTCAATTTTGTTTAAGGTGATTATATAAAACATTTAAATAACTGTTGCAGGGGCCAAAGGCCCTTATTAAACCCATTATTTTCTTAATGGGGGTGTGGCAGAATGATCCGCCCCTCCTTCTCATCATCGTCGCCCCGCTTCTTAGGGCTGTCCTTCAGCCAGGCTTACGACGGGAGTTGGACGGGAGAGCGAAAAGAGGTACATAATTAATAAGCCTCGTTCTGACAGCAGTGGATGAACCTGATGTGAGTAATGCTTCATCACTGCTGTCTTTAAAACACGGAGTGCACCTCTTCTTGGGGAGCTGGCTTCAAATCTCCATGTGTGCACACTGGGATCCTCGCACGCCCAGGACCAGAGTTTGGACCAGTCGGACGAGTTGGATCCTCCGTCGGACCCACTCCTCATACCCCCGGACGGATTAATGTGTTGCCGGGGGAGAACAGCACACATCGCGGCCGACAGGCTAGAAGCCGGGCCACCTTCTCCTCTCACCGTGGGCCTGGGAAGTCAGGCCACCAAGGATGCCACCGCCCCTCATGCCGTGGACCCTGGAGGGGAGCGTGTGCGGCCGACGGACTCAGCTCATGCCTGGGCCATTCCATAGACACTACCCCGCCCTTCATGGAGCCCCGTCTCACCGCGAGGATGCCAGATACCCCCTTTATTACGAACACTTCCCCCTGGACACTTTATTTTCCCCTTTTATGGACATTTGACTTATTATTTCCAATAAATGCCTCTCCGAGGCTTGACGAAACACCCACTGTGTCTGTCTCTTGCTCACCCCGCCACAGGGGGAATTGATTTGCCATAAAAGTTTTTTCAAATTGGGCTCCCATTGACTGATCCAATCACAATGGAGATTATTTTGTTAATATAATACTTAAGATGTAATGAAATGTCAAGTGCAATTGAAATGAACAGGAAATTAGGAAAGAAGTGGTTGTTTTAAATAAGCAATATGTAAATTTGTTACTCAGAAGAGCATCTTGCTGTCTCAAAAGTATTTGCATAAGTTGACAAATTGTGCCTTTATTACTATTGCCCCAGTATCTACAAGGTATCACTATAAACCCCCGGGGGGCCTTTTACCCCAAGTGAGGGAGCAGGGACGTGCACAGAGATTTTGGGGGGCAGGGGCTCAAGTGGAAAAAAAGGGCACTTCTCATATTTATTAAAAAAAAATGTTTTTTAAACAAAACATTATATATATTAACACAACTCTGACTTCCTTACCAATTTATTTTAATTCCCTCACACTCACGTAATTGTTTCATACTCAACAAATTTCTAAACAGTCATTAACTGGGACAGCTTAACTGGTGATATGCTTTAGTTATTTTGTTTATCCTATTCACCTGCAGTGCCTTGTCAAATGTATGCAAATTAGCACATTTTAATTAGTTAACGCCTACTTTGCATATCAATGTAGCGATTGTGATGACGTTATTAGACAAAATTTTTACTGTATTCACCTGTAGTGTCTCCATTAAGTACAGTACATTAGCCTGTATGGCCATGATATATTGCCTTAGCTAAACTTTAGCTAACTTATTACATTAGTAGCTCATAAGTCATGCATGTTAGCAAGACACACTATATTTGTCTTTTGTCTTTTGGTTAATTAACTGTAGAGTCGAGGCACTGGTAGCTTAGTCTCTTGTTCATTACCACTCACCTCCACACAAGCCAAGAAAAACACAACTGGGATAGGAGCTGGGAGGGGCTGCTGCTTGCCTTTCTGTGTGTCTGATGTGCCGATGTGTGCTGCACTGCTGCGCAGAGACACGGAGGGAGAGAGAGAGGGGGATTCGGACAACAGATGCTGAGTTAAAATTGGCAATAAAAGAACAGAATTCTTCACTCAAGGGCGTGGAGTGAGACAGGGCTGCAGTTTGAGTCCAGCTCTGTTCAACTTTTACATTAATGAGTTAGCAGTGCTACTGGAACAATCTGCAACACCTGGTCTTACTCTAAATAATTCTGAAGTTAAATTTCTTCTCTATGCAGATGATCTGGTGCAGCTGTCAGCTACTGCACAAGGGCTACAGCAGCACCTAGACCTGCTGGAGAACTACTGTCAGAACTGGGCCCTGACAGTCAATTTGAAAAAAAACTAAAATGATGATTTTAGGTTTTTTTTTCAGAAAAAAAGCCAGATTACAGGAAACGTCCTGGTTACTTTTGTAACCTCCGTTCCCTGATGGAGGGAACGAGATGTTGTGTCGATGTAGTGACACTAGGGGTCACTCTTGGGAGCCCCAAACACCTCTGCTTTTTTAAAAAAGGCCAATGAGAATTGGTGAGTGGAATTTGCATGCCACTCTCCCGGACATACGGTATAAAAGGAGCTGGTATGCAACCACTCATTCAGATTTTGTGCTGAGGAGCCGAGACCAGGTCCCAGCCAGTTCAGCATTGTGGCAAGAGGGACACAACGTCTCGTTCCCTCCATCAGGGAACAGAGGTTACGAAAGTAACCAGGACGTTCCCTATCTGTCACTCACTCGACCTTGTGTCGATGTAGTTACACTAGGGGTCCCTATACAAAATGCCACAACTAGCTGAACTGTGTTGCGTGAACTGGCGGTGTGTGATGGGCAGACTGCTGTGTGTCTCGTAGCCAGTGCACCAGGCCGTCACGTAACCTCCCCCAATGCTCTTATGAGCGTCGAATGGTCCATCAGGAACAAGTCGACTTCCCAATTATAGGGACAGGCTAGCCCAGCCGAGGCCTCTTTTCCCTCTTTTTTCTTAAAAAGGGCCTTACCAGCGCACTTACTGAGCCAGAAGCGAGTTTCTCCACAAACTCGTCTGCCACAGGGCTAAGGAGGAAGTTATCCAGGGATCACAGTCTGTGAACACTACTGGGAGTCAAGAGCGCACGTCTTCCCCTCAAGGGAGGGGAATGGCGCTATGTGCAAATGGTACACCCAGCCAGCTGTCCCGGAACTTACCTGCTTGTGCCTGCTACTTCACAGGATGAAACTGACTCAACCCGGAGATTGTAGAACCTTGCAAAGGTGTTGGGTGTTGCCCAACTGGCCAGGGCTCAGGAGGCCGCCATACTCCTGGTAGAGTGGGCTCGTAACCCTGTAGGGGGTGATACGTCCTGAGCTTGATATGCCATAGCAATAGCGTCAATGACCCAGTGGGCGATCCTCTGTTTGGAGACAGCGCTTTGTTTCCGCTGTCCACCAAAGCAGACAAAGAGCTGCTCGGAGCTTCTAAAGTTCTACGTGCAATCCAAATAGATGCGTATAGCTCACACTGGACACAGCAATGCCAAGGCTGGGTCTGCCTCCTCCTGGGGCAGCGCTTGCAGGTTCTCCACCTGATCCCTAAAAGGGGTCGTGGGAACCTTGGGCACATAGCCCGGTCGGGGTCTCAGGATCACGTGAGAGTAACCCGGACCGAACTCCAAGCACGATTCGCTGACAGAGAACGCTTGCAGGTCCCCTACCCTCTTGATGGAAGTGAGCGCAGTCAGGAGGGCAGTCTTGAAAGAGAGTGCCTTAAGCTCAGCTGACTCCAAGGGCTCAAAGGGAGCTCCCCGTAGACTGTGAAGGACTACAGAGTGGTCCCACGGGGGAACAAGGCGCGGTCTAGAGGGGTTCAACCTCCTAGCACCTCTCAGGAACCTGATGATCAAGTCGTGCTTCCCCAAGTACTTACCATCTACTGCATCGTGATGAGCCGAAATAGCGGCTACATACACCTTCAAGGTGGAGGGGGACAGCCGCCCCTCCAACCTCTCCTTCAGGTAGGAAAGCACCTATCCGACTGCGCATCTCTGGGGGACTTCACGTCGGGAAGAACACCACTTAACGAACAGACGCCACTTCAAGGCATACAGGCACCTCGTGGAGGGAGCCCTATCCTGAGTGATCGTGTCTACCACCACGGGCGGTAGGCCACTTAAGTCATCCACGTCCCGTCCAAGGGCCAGATGCAAAGATTCAAGAGGTCTGGTCGCGGGTGCCAGATGGTGCCCCATCACTGAGAAAGAAGGTCCTTCCTCAGGGGAATTCACCGGGGAGGGGGGGCTGTCACGAGGATCATGAGATCTGAGAATCGTGTCTGGGTGGGCCGAGAGGTACCTCGGTCAGGGCGTACCAAAGCGGGCAGTGGGAAGAATCCTGGGAAGCAAACAGGTCTACCTGTGCTCGACCGAATTGACTCCAAATCAGCTGGACCACTTGAGGGTAACCTGATGTGACAGCGCGTCCGCTGCGGTGTTGAGGTCGCCTGGGATGTGAGTGGCTCGTAGCGACTTTAGGCGCTGCTGACTCCAGAGGAGGAGACAATTGTGAGTTGTGACATGCAATGGGAGCGTAGACCACCTTGGCAGTTGATGTAAGCTACCATCGTTGTGTTGTCCGTCCGGACCAACACATGCTTGCCCTGGATCAACGGCTGAAACCTCCGCAAGGCGAGCAGTACTGCCAACAACTCTAGGCAGTTGATGTACCAACACAGCTGCGGGCCAGTCCAAGAACTGGCAGCTGTGTGCCCATTGCATACAGTGCCCCAGCCCGTCTTGGAGGCATCTGTTGTAACCAAACGTGCCTGGAGACCTGCTCTAGGGGAACCCCTGCTCGTAGAAATGCCAGGTCGGTCCAAGGGCTGAAGAGGCGGCGACAGACCGGCGTGATAGTCAAGCGATGTGTCCCGTGGTGCCATGCCCATCTCGGAACTCGAGTCCGAAGCCAGTACTGAAGCGGTCTCAAATGCATCAACCCGAGTGGTGTGGTCACCACTGAGGATGTCATATGCCCCAGGAGCCTCTGAAAGTGTTTCAGTGGAACCACTGTTCTCCATCTGAACTCCTTCAGACAGTTCAGCACTGACTGTGCGCGCTCGTTTGTGAGGCGCGCTGTCATCGAGACTGAGTCCAACTCCAGACCAAGAAAAGAGATGCTCTGAACCGGGGAGAGCTTGCTCTTTTCCCAGTTGACCCGAAGCCCCAGTCGGCTGAGGTGCCAGAACACGAGGTCCCTGTGTGCGCATAGCAACTCTCGAGAGTGAGCTAAGTTCAACTCGTCGAGGGGACTCGAGCCCTGTGGCCGTGCTGAGTCCAGGGACATCGAAGCACTTACCTGGCTCCTGCCGCCCACCATAAGATTGGTCGAGGAGGGAGTAGGAGGAATCTCGTCCCCGTAGTCCACTGGAACCAATCCTGTGTGGGCGTGTTTGTGCCACAGCTGGGTGTACAGGGGCGGGGGGTCCGCCGCTGGAGTGCCATACCTGCCAAAATGGGATGTGGACGTGACAACGGCCGTGCGCACCATATATGTGACCCAGGAGACAAGGGAACCATTCTTTTGTCAGGCTTTTGGGTGCCGCAGCCTCCTGGGCATGCGTTGACAAAAGATTCTCCTCCCGGCCCTCCACCGGCGGATGGATTGGTCTGTCGATCAGCCCCAGAGAAGTGGATCTCCTCGCCCCTGTGTCACCCATCTTGGGGGCGCTTCGAAGCCTTCCTCGGATTATTAGCGGCCGGCCGTGAGACGGGTGGCGTCTGCTTCCTGCGGAGGGCTCCATGCTGGAGCCGAGCCATGGGGGCGGGCTGCGGCGAAGCCGGTGTTGTTGCTGCAGGAGGACGCATTTGCCGACGAGCAGACAGGGTGCGGGGTCTTAAGCCGTGCCGGGGCAGGATATGTTGAAAAACCTCCGTCTGCTTCTTCACCGCCAAGAACTGCTGGGCAAAGTTCTCGACGGCATCGCCAAACAGGCCAGCCTGGGAAATGGGGGCATCAAGGAACCGTGCCTTGTCTGCTTCTCCCATCTCGACCAAGTTGAGCCAAAGGTGGCACTCCTGGACCACCAGGGTGGACATCGCCTGCCCGAGAGACCGCGGCATGACCTTCATCGCCCAGAGAGCGAGGTCGGTCGCCGAGCGCAGTTCCTGCATCAATCTCGGGTCAGAACTACCCTCGTGCAGTTCCTTTAGCGCCTTCGCTTGGTGTACTTGCAGGAGAGCCATGGCATGCAGGGCGGAGGCGGCTTGTCCAGTGGCACCGTAGGCTCTAGCCGTCAGGGATGACGTAAACCTACAGGCCTCAGACAGGAGCTTCGGGCGCCCGCGCCAGGTGGCACTGCTCTGCGGACACAAGTGCACTGCAAGCGCGTTGTCCACCTGGGGGATCACCGAATACCCCCTGGCTGCTCCGACATCGAGGGTAGCAAGAGCGGGGGAGCTGAAAGACCAGGACTGGGCAGTAAAAGGTGCCTCTCACGATCTTGAAATGCGCCGTAAAATCCAGCAGAGAGAGGTGAATTCAACTCAATGAATAGAACCGCTCGGCTCCGAAGAGAAAATCTGAATGAGTGGTTGCATACCAGCTCCTTTTATACCCGTATGTCCAGGGAGTGGCATGCAAATTCCACTCGCCAATTCTCATTGGCCTTTTTTCAAGGTGTTTGGGGCTCCCAAGAGTGACCCCTAGTGTCACTACATCGACACAACGTCGAGTGAGTGACAAATAGGGAACCAGATACACATTCACTCTGGGAAACATTGCAGTAGAACACACCCTACACTACGACTACCTCGGTCTTAAAATCAGTGCTTCAGGGGGTTTTGGTCTGGGAGTGAATGCACTAAAAGAGAAAGCTAGAAGAGCATTCTATGCTATTAAGGGCAAATTTACCCAAATAGACATTCCTGTAACAATTTGGAGTAAAATCTTTGATAGTATTATTATGCCTATTGCTCTGTACGGATGTGAGGTTTGGGGTCCACTCTGTCTGGCAGATTACTCTAGATGGGACAAACACCCCATAGAATCCCTGCATGCAGAATTCTGTAGAAGCATTCTAAGAGTTCAGAGAAGAACACATACTAATGCATGCCAGGCCGAACTAGGAAGATACCACCTAATTAAACATATTGAAAAACGATCCTTCAAAGTTTGGACACACCTAAATTCAAGTTCCCCTAACACACTGCAACATGAAACCCTTAAAACCCAAGAGCTGAAGCCTAAAACCAGTCCCCTTTGTCAGCTGGCTGTGAAATTCACAAACCCACTAACAACTAACAAACACCAGTTTCAGACCAGCACTGCTGAACAAAACCAAATCACAACAAACCAAATCATAAAAGAAAGCAAAAATTCCTATTTGGACCATCGGGAAAATGAAAGTAAAAACCAAAGCAAATTGGAATGTTATCGGACCCTAAACAGAATGTATAATCTGGCAGAATATCTCCACACGGTAAGAGATCCAAGACAGACAGATCCTCACCAAATACACACTCAGTGATCACAGTCTGGCCATAGAAAAAGGCAGACACAGACAAACATGGCTTCCAAAGGAAGAACGAGTCTGTGCTCACTGTGACACTGATGAGGTCAAGACAGAGACTCACTTTCTCCTTCACTGTGAGAAATTTACAGAGGTGAGAGAGAAATACTTTGACAAACTCTCAAACCTCATGCCACAGTTATCCAGTTCAGCAGAAACAGATCAAATGCAGGTGTTACTTGGAGAGGACAATCATGCATCAGTTGCAGCTAAATTCATTTTTGAGATGCACACCCTCAGAAACCAATCACTACCTTAATGTACTTCAGTCACAGTATTTTTATTTTTTTATGTTCATAATGTCTTGTTAAACCTGACACCTTATTTTCATTCTATTTTTATTGTTATTTGTTACTGTTTTATTATTATTATTTGTCTTGTCATTATCTGTTTTGTGTATTAATGCTTTGGCAATATTGTATGTAAACAAAATCATGCCAATAAAGTACTTTAAAATTGAAATTGAAAATTGAGAGGGAGGGAGAGAGAGAGAGAGAGAGAGAGAGAGAGAGAGAGAGAGAGAGAGAGAGAGAGAGAGAGAGAGAGGGAGGGAGGGTGGGCGGGCATCGGAACTCGACAAAGTCTCATCTCCAGACCTGATATTCTGATTTTTTATTCAATAAATATATTTGTTTGACAGGGAAGCTGTGCGCAAACAGGAATATATATATATATATATATATATATATATATATATATATATATATATATATATATATATATATATTCATTTATAAAAAAAATTAAAAAAGCACCCCAGAAAAAAGGGCACTTTCTCTTGAGGAAGAAAAAGGGCAGGTGCTCAAGCCCCGTTGATGTCTATGTGTGCACGTGCCTGTGAGAGAGCCTTTTACCCCTTTTTAATTTTATTCAAAACAACCTTCTGTTGTTATTAATTTTCACAGAAATTATGTTGCTCCATCAATATTCAATACAAATAAATTTATTTCTTGAATCTTGATACACATTGTGACCAGAAAAAAAGCTAATTTTCCTTAGGGTGTGCCTTTAGCCCCGTTGTATCCTGTTAAGTTTAGTAAGTTACCACAAGGGGGCAGATCATTTTATAGAGTGAATAAAGAGTGCAGATGGATTGGTGTTAAGTTGCCACTAGGGAATTTGCATGTCTATTTAAGAAGTTAATACAGTAGCAGTTAAGGTTATTATCAAGCAGTTTTTAATTGTTCAGCATTTTCCTGGTCAGTGACTGAAGGGCCCTCAATCCGATATTTTTTATTTTTTTTTCAGGTGCACTGACTGGTCCAGATGTATCAATTACCATTGTTGGGGAAAAGCAAATTCTGATCCAATGGGAACAGCATGACCAAGGAAAACAGAGAGGATTTATTGCAAATTATACCATCTACATTCAGAGACACTGAGACAAGAGACTTACTGAGAACAGTGAGTAAAACGGTTGTTTGTAATTGTATAGAGCTTGTGGTTTGTGTCTGTAAATATCTGTGTGTGCGACTGGGGTGAGGAGAGCGATGCAGTTCATGGTTTGTGCACACAGAATCACAACTTTTGTTTGTTCATTAACATCACTCTCTCAAGCAGGATTGGTTTCACTTCACAACAATTCAGGTGTCTTTAACCTCATCCCACAAGTGATGCATTGCACCTTTATGCATTTAGTTCTGTGGAAAGACTCTACCTGTCTTTGGCTGACACTCATCACTGTCATACCCACAGTTTGACAGCAGGGTTTTCCACCATTTACTTCACATCCTCTTCCAGTAACCCCACTCCCCTACACGTCTACATCACTAGTCTGAAAATGATTTCGAGAGCTTGTTCTGAGCTTACACTGCAAAATTTTTATTATTTAAAAAGTCTGTCAAATTGTTAAAGACAATGGGAACCAATTTTTTTTTTTTATGTTTCAGCAGCAAACCCTTAGTGTCCAAACCATTGCAATTATAACTAAGGGTTTCTTAACTTTAAAAAAGAAAAAAAAAAAAACATTTCTTTCCAGGCTGATCACACTGTGAATTTGGCAGCAGGAGGTTAAATGTTCTGTTGCTAAAATCGGTCAGTACTTATTGAAATTCAAACCACTGCCCTCAGTGGCTGAAGCTAGAAATGTTGTTAAGGTGAAATGTTCACAGGGTGGCACCAAAAGCAAGTTAGTTGTTTATGTGAAAATGATTACTTCCTCGTTTCCTGTTGTCTTGGGGCGTTTTCCAAACAGCATTTTTGCGCCCTTGAAGGGCACTGTGGGAAAGGGAACGCCACTCAAAGTGTTGTTCCAAACAAAAGTAAGAAACATTTTTTTTTTGCGAAGGGTACATTCACACAGTAATGCAATGCTCCTTTGTGCCCACGTCAGGAGCTTTGTCCTTTGGAGTGAGGGCATAGGGATGATATCTTTCGATTGGAATTCGCCCTTGGAGTGAATGTGATTACCTCCTTCTTTCCCTGGGATAAGAACTAATATTGTATGGATTGCACGCATAGTCCTATCATTGTTGGGTATATTCCAATTACAAAGTAATTAGTTACTGTCATCAAATTACTTTTTAGCCAATTCATGCTAGGCAATTCGTTTTTATATTCTTGTCAGATTACAGTTACTTACCCAACATTGGTAGCGCCACAGGGTAAGGTGAACACATTTGAACTGATGCCTGATGTGGGATGGCGCCTGTCTGTAATTCGGCAGTATGGGGTTGATTTTACGGTACATAAATATTCAGAAGCAGCATGTTGATTTCCTGTGATCATGTTGTAATTGCTTCTGTGAATCACAAAATGAAATGTTAGGCAAAATGACAGACTCAGTCAGACAGACTAAAGCCCAAAGTATACTTCTGTCATACACGAACGCTGAGCGTCCGCATGCCGTACAGGACGCACAATGCAGTTCTCGTCATCAACAGAGTGCTCGAGCACTGAACGCGCGCAGCCCAATTTTTTTAACAGTGCGTCTTTGAACATGCAGAATGCTCATGTGCCTGGAATTATTTGCACTAATTAGTGGGTCCAAAAGGTGGCAACACTCACATTTGAGTCTTTGTTGTCATGAAGATGCGCTAGAAGAAGATGAAATCGCCAGAAAGCAACAGGAGACGAAGGTAAAAACGTCAACAGTGGATGTGCACGTCAAGAACACGTGTGTGAGGAGGTCAGGAGATACCTGCATTTATATAACTCGAGTCTGAAGGACTATAAGGACATCTTTATGGGTCTAAACTCCTGAAGAGAAATAATCTGGTGTCTTGTACAGTCGTAGCATGCATGTAACAACAGCCTGTGTAGCACAGTCAGATGGAGTACACTTTGACAGGTTCGCGTTCGACTGTATGCAGACACCGAGTGTTCGTGTCAAAATCAAAGTATACTTTGGGCTTTACATATTGCCTAACATCTTTTTTTAGGTGTTTCATGGAAGAAAGAAAATCACACAGGTTTGGAACAACATGAGGGTGAGTAAATTATTTTTTATTTTTGGGTGAGCTATCCCTTTAAGGCATGCAACTGGGCCCAGATTCATATCTTGTTGCATACAGATAATTGAAAATCCCCAAATAATGTACTATTGCATTTATTTTAGGTCAGAATAACTATGCGTATATAAATAAGCTCATGTTCTCAACAAGATGTTTCCTTGAAAATCCGTTTGAATTTAACTTGTTCCACAGCACAGTTTGATTTAGATTGTTCTTAGATTTTACTATTCCAAAACAAAACATATGGGTGGTGGAAAAAAGATATCACACTCAAAGGGACAGGCCCACATGTCAGACTAAGCTGAAACTGAAAACTATTCATTGATGGGCCCCACATTCACAGGACTACAATAGATGACAATAACTTTAGATTTCTAATTTTATAAAAAAAAAAACTTGTGGTGGCACAAAATTATTAGAGAGTAAACTGTGGATTTTATATGAGCGGGCGTGTTTATGACCTGCCTAGACCTGCTTGGCACATCATTGTAGTCACACATTCTAGTGACAGCGTAGATCAGTGTCATTGTCTAAATGATTTTAAGAATGGACTAGGCTAGCCAATGTGTTTGTTACTAGAGTGAAAAAATGAATGTCCTCTGTCTTCTATGTTATTTACGTACCTTCTTAGAGCTACAGATCAGGCTGGGACAAATGCGACCCTACAGCTATTCTTAACTTGTGGCTTGAGGCATGACAGGAAGTACAGGCAACAGCGGAAGATTCGGCTATGTGCAAATGTTTCTGTCTCTTCCAACGTAAAGCTACTCTAACCAAGCTGTGAAACAGACATTAGTTACTTGTAACTTGGTTAGAACGTGGCCAGAAAATGTCTGTTATTATCATGTGGTGTAACAACAGTAAAAACGATGAAGAACCAAAAAAAGTAGTCACCATAACAGTTTTTAACCAGTGTTATATATCTCCACCCTCCTGGTGTTAAAAGAGCAGTGCTATGGGACTGTTTAACATTAAAGGGATAGTTCACCCAAAAATAAAATTGACTTTCATATTTTCTTTGACTAAAATATTGTTCCAAACTTTATGGCTTTCTTTCTGCTGTGGAACATAAAAAGAGACAGAATGTTAGACTCACCTTTCAGTTTCATTGCATCTTTTTTCCAATTAAAGTGAATGGTGTCTGTTTTGCCTAACATCTCATTTTGCGATCATACAAGTTTTTGGAACAACATAAGGGCTAGAGAATGATGACAGAATTAGAGCCATGACAACTCTTGGAAAGATTTGGCATGTGAATGTGGGTATGACATATTCATAGGATATTGGTTTTGGCTGCTGCTGCTGCTGTTGCTACGGCTAGAAAACACACAGATATAAAGCATGTGGACATGCTGCTGCTGCACAATTAGACAAAGCGCAAGACATACTGCATCAAGCATGTAGGACATGCTACTGCACAAACAGATATACAAACAAGGCCCATGTAGCACATCTAGACATGTAGCAGATCTGGGTAGAGGTTGGTTTCAGAGAAAAACTCTTGCAGCATACTACAGTAAAACTGGCTTATCTGCAAAACTGAGCAATTTAAATGTTAGACAAAGAGAGAGACCCAAATTGATTTGCTACCTAATTGCATTTCAAAGGACCAATCAGCTTACACCATGCGAGCCGATTGGCTTAAAATTTCACACGTGAACGAGTCAATTGGCTAACAGATAGCAAGTTCAAAAAAACATTTCAGCTTGCACCAAATAGGGCTCTATTTTCGTTAGCACGCAAAGCACAGCACTATGTGCAACGACTGGGCGCTATATCTTATTCAGTTTTCGTGAGAGCTCTAGTTCTAAGCACAATTTTCGTGCCAGCACAAGTGGCTGTGGGTGGGAGTGTTTGCGCTGCCTGAAGGTGAATGTGAGCAAACTGTGGGTGTATTGTATGTTAATGAAGTGCCGCAAATCACAGTTTGCTAATTTCCTGAGAAATAGGTAATTGCGCTAAGATGTTTCAATACCACGTCTGTTTTCAGTGCAAAATCCAAACTCAGTTCCTACATTTGCAGTTTGGAGGTTCACCAGTAGGTGATAAAGAATAAGTTAATGTCCAAACTCTGAAAATATAGTGGGACATCAAATTAAGTCCCTGACAATCACTGTCGTAGTCGTTTTATGAAACAAAATTGAATAAGATTTGTGTTAAACTATCTATAGGTCATGGTTTATATTTCAATTATTATTATTATGTTTATATTTACAATTGTATTTATGATCTAATTTGTATTGGTATTTTTCCACCTGTTGTCATAGAGTGATTTTTAAGTCACTGCAAATGGGGCTGGTGAAAGAAGTTGGAAAAGGTAAAATGTTTGGATTTGGTATGATTTATTTGACGACTTTGTTATTTTGATTATATTTTGGTCTCGGTTGAAGTGTAATTTGAATTTAGAAATATTTTTGGTTAAACAAAATTGTGTTTCAATAAATGAATTAAAATTTTCAAAATCAAAATCGATGGGTAGAAGTGAAGTGCGTGCCGATACAATCACTGTTAATATTAGCCGTGATTTGTGTGTCAGTAGATAAAAAAAATATTCATAATACTTAACTTTTTTTATAATTTAATGGAGCGTACATGCAAATACTGACCAGAATCAAATTTTCCACAGAAGGGGGTCACTGTCATAGAAATATGCCTGACATTGATCAAGGACACAGTTAATACACAAAAGAACTTAATTTTCAATTCTTCTGATTCATTGGATACAGTCCATTTACACTACAAACTTCTTATGAATGTGCTGTCTTTGTTTATATCACTAGTGCTTGACAGGGAGTGGACTATATAATTGGAATGCAGATGATGCAATAACCAGAAAAGAACCTCAGAATTTATTTGCACTTGGCCCAACCCATTAGTGCGTTGCATGCCTTATTTCACCAAACCCACATGCACCTAGATTTAACATATGCTTGCCCGAAAATACCAAAAATTCATGGCCATGCCCACTGACTTTGTGCTTATGACTTATGGCATAGTACTGCGCTTAGCGCTAGCACTCTTAAAATTGGGCCCATAGAGTTTCATGGCTGAACTATTGTCATTTTAGTCATGACAACTTTTGAAAAGATTTGACATGTTAATGTGGTTATGACATATTGATAGGATATTGGTCTTGGTGGACTAGGTGTGCTATGCTGCTGCTGATGCTGGTGGTGCTGCTGCAGAGCAAATACTGAGACTTGGTACTGCTAGAAAATACACAGACATACTGAGTTAAGCATGTGGACATGTACCTGCTCCCACACAATTAGACAAAATGCAAGACATGCTGCATTAAGCACGTAGGACATGCTGCTGCACAAATCGACACACAAACAATCCCCCAACAAAGCAGGGGAGCTGCACAAAACGCATAACACACGAACACAACCACACAACGCCAAGCAGATCTATCACCAAGACTTATGTACTGCTGCTGCTCCGAAGAGCCATGTGAAGCAATAAATGCTACTTTTTAATTTTTCAGTTATTCTAAGTTATCGGACACTTAAGCATGAAACCATGTTTTTTATTTAATAGCATTCACATCAAGACTTATGCAGTATGCACAGAGCATGATTTAAATAGAAACTGTCAATCAAACAGTTGTCAAACTTGTTTGCTAAAGTAGACTAAACAGAGTGTAAATTAAGCAAATACATGTTTTATAAAGAATTCTTGATAATTGATGAAACACCAATCATCTGTTTATATTTTGTGTGTTTTCTGCTTGCAGAAACTGTGCCTCACAATTTTTCTAGATCTTTCAGCTGGGAACTGCTGGGTCCACAGAAAAGTTTTGATGTCCTGATCTCCACGTGGAACCAAAGGGACACCTCCGCGAAGGGCCCAAAGGAAAAGCTGCCAACTGCTACTGTCAAAAAAGCTTGATGTGTGGGGATATAGCTAAAACATATCAACCTCTTCCAGACAACACGACAGGTGCCTTGCCTTCGTGTGCAATAAAGAACATTTATGGGAGACAGTAGAGCTCCATGAGATAGTAGAGCTCCTTGCCTTGAGACAATTACATCAGTTTGACCACAAACAGACATATGGATCTGGAATTTTTTTTTTTTTTTAAGCTGTACTACAGAGCAAGAGGGTTTGGAAGTACAATATTTGGCTAAACCAAAAAGAAAATAGTGGGAATGTAATACATTTTTATAGGAATAAGTTGTGCATTTATATGTTTTCATAAAGGTTACAGTATTCTATTACCAGCATATAGGCATTTGGTTCTAGCTGTGCACATTTTAACAACAATATAGTAACCTGTAGATTAAATGTTATGGTGTTAGACTACACTGAAAGAAATGTTAACCTAAAAAATGTGCTTCATGTGGTGACATCTAAATTAACTGGTTTGATTCAAGTCAAAAATACACATCTGAATCAACCGGACTACATTAGGTTACACCAACAAACTAATTTTAAGCGTTAGGCCACTTAGAACTAGTTCATTGTGGTTAATTTTGCATTCAGAGTGCATACACAATGCATTATTTATATGTATTTATGCACTTACAAAGTAATTACACTGATATTAGGCAGAGTAAATTCAGTATTTACTGACACTTGTGTTATTGTGTTCTTTCCAGATGGAATGGTAGCTGGACTTTGTTTGGCAGCTGCTGTTCTAATGGTGATTGTTTCCAATCTGATGTACCTCAAATGCATGCGGCAAAGGTGAAGCGCTGAACAAGGGGGTTATGATTTTACTAAGTGTAAAACACTTTGCACTTTCATTTGTGCTGACAGTTTCATAATGTGGTTTATGTCTGCAGTGTTTCATGATGTTACAGTCAGTCATAATGTAATGTCAAAGTGTATGCAAAGCGTTCTGAATTATCAACCTGTTGTAAGGTGGTAAAATGGCATTTTATTTTACGGATAATAAATACCAAATAATATAACCTTGAATATATTGAACATATTGAATTTCTGTATAACTAAAAAAAAAAATCTCTTTACAGAATGATGAAGATGTGTATGTTGATGGGAGTCACTTGGCTTTTCGTAAATGTACCTAAATTTGACAATAGCAATGCTATAAAACTTCTGAAGGTAAAAATATATATATATCTATAAAGGAATATTTTATTCAAAATGATCTAATTTAGTGCAATCAACATAAAAAAGGTGTGATTTTGGGGCTTTTGTCTATTGCAATCAATGTCTTTTATTATCTTGGATAATGCTTATTTTGACATAAGGTTATTAAGTGAATCATGCCGTGATTTCAGAAGATTTGAGACCACAAAAAAGAGTTGCTGGTGACCACAAGGTTGGATATTCATCCATTATCAATCTTCTGGAGATGTCATTCAACTAACATTTCTGGACTTTATAGGAAATCACTGTGAACACCAACATTACAGCTAAAGATCTACAGGTATTGATTCTGTTGGCTAAAATCAGAGTCCAAGAATCCACAGAGGAACACCCTGAACAAGTATGCCTAGGAAGAAACCATAGCTCTCTACAAGAACATTTCAACATTACTACAGTTTGCCAAGAACCACCTAAGTGATCTGCACTGCGGACACATGCTGACAATGGAACCCTTTAACAAAATTATCCTGATGGAGGGAACGAGACGTTGTGTCGATGTAGTGACACTAGGGGTCACTCCTGGGAGCCCGAGACACCTCTGGTCTTTGATAAAAGGCTACTGAAAATTGGCAAGTGGTATTTGCATGCCACTCCCCCGGACATACGGCTATAAAAGGAGCTGGCGTGCAACCACTCATTCAGGTTTTATGCTGAGGAGCCGAGACAAGGTCCGGCCATTTCAGCGGGTAGTTCAGCATTGTGGCAGGAGGGACACAAAGTCTCGTTCCCTCCATCAGGGAACGGAGGTTACACAAGTAACCATGACGTTCCCTATCTGTCACTCACTCGACGTTGTGTCGATGTAGTGACACTAGGGGTCCCTATACGAAAGGCCACAACTGGCTGTACTGTGTCACGTGAACTGGCGGTGTGTGACAGGCAGACAACTTTGTGCCTTGTAGCCAGCGCACCAGGCCGATACGTAACCTCCCCCAACATAGTTATGAGTGTCGAACGGCCCTATGGGGACAAGTCGACTACCCAAAAGGGGGAACCGCGGAGACCACACCTCACCTAGAGAGAGGGGGGGATATTTAAGTGGAAAATACGTCACATGGTCTTGCCGAACTATGTCGGAAGTATGTCATGTGGAGAAGTCTTATGGTAGATCCTACTACAAACATGGAGACTACAAACATGGAGACTGTGGCAGAGTGGCCTCTGCCCAAGGAAGACGCAGTTTGCCAACAGGGAAACGAATTAGCGGAAGATATACATCGCATGGGGTTACATACAGGGAACCACCACATGCACAGCACCTACCTCAGAACAGGGCTCTTAGTTAGCACTTGTACTGGGCCGGTAGTGAGTCTCTCCGAAAACTCAACTGCCACAGGGCTCGGAGGAAGTCAACCAGGGAACATAGTTTGTGAACACTACTGGGAGTTAATGGCACACGTCTTCAGCTCAGAGGAGGTGAAAGGTGTTATGTACAAGCGATACACCCGGCCGGTTATCCCGGGCTTATCCGCTTGTATTGCGTGCCACTACCCGGGATGAAACCGGTTCCACCTAGAGGTTGTAGAACCTCGCAAAGGTGTTGGGTGTTGCCCAGCCCGCTGCTCTGCAAATGTCTGTTAGAGAGGCACCCCTGGCCACGGCCCAGGAGGCCGCTACACCCCTAGTAGAATGGGCTCATAGCCCTACCGGGGGCGGCACGTCCTGGGTGTGATATGCCATAGCTATGGCGTCAATGAGCCAGTGGGCGATCCTCTGCTTGGAGACAGTGCTTCCTTTCCGCTGTGCACCAAAGCAGACAAAGAGCTGCTCAGAGATCCTAAAGCTCTGCGTGTGATCCAAATAGATGTGTAAAGCGCGCACCGGACACAGCAACGACAGGGTTGGGTCTGCCTCCTCCTGGGGCAGTGCTCGCAGGTTCACCACCTGGTCCCTAAAAGGGGTCATGGGAACCTTGGGCACACAGCCCGGTCGGAGTCTCAAGATCACGTGAGAGTAGCCTGGACTGAACTCCAGGCATGTTTCGCTGACAGAGAACGCTTGCAGGTCTCCTACCCTCTTGATGGAGGTGAGCGCAGTCAGGAGGGCAGTCTTCAAGGAGAGTGCCTTAAGCTCAGCTGACTGCAAAGGCTCAAAGGGGGCGCTCTGTAGACCCTGAAGAACTACAGAGAGGTCCCATGAGGGAACGAGGCACAGTCTGGAGGGGTTCAGCCTCCTGGCACCTCTCAGGAACCTGATGATCAGGTTGTGCTTCCCTAAGGACTTACCATCCACTGTGTCGTGGTGTGCCGCTATAGCGGCTACGTACACCTTCAAGGTGGAAGGGGACAGCCACCCTTCCAACCTCTCCTGCAGGAAGGAAAGCACCGATTTGACTTCGCATCCCCGGGGGTCTTCCCGTCGGGAACAGACGCCACTTAAAGGCATACAGGCATCTCATGGAGGGGGCCCTAGCCTGAGTGATCATGTCTACCACTGTGGGTGGTAGACTGCTTAGGTCTTCCGTGTCCCGTCCAGGGGCCAGACATGGAGATTCCAGAGGTCTGGTCGCAGGTGCCAGATGGTGCCCCATCCCTGAGAAAGAAGGTCCTTCCTCAGGGGAATTCACCGGGGGGGGGGGGCTGTCGCGAGGAGCGTGAGGTCCGAGAACCACTTCTGGGTGGGCCAGTAGGGTGTTACCAGGATGACCTGCTCCTCATCCTCCTTGACCTTGTACAGAGTCTATGCAAGTAGGCTCACTGGGGGAAACGCATATTTGTGCAGGCCTGGGGGCCAGCTGTGTGCTAGGACATCTATACCGAGAGGTGCCTCGGTCAGGGCGTGCCAGAGCGGGCAGTGGGAGGATTCTTGGGAAGCGAACAGGTCTACCTGTGCCTGTCCAAATTGACTCCAGATCAGCTGGACCACCTGAGGGTGGAGTCTCCACTCTCCCCTGAGGGTAACCTGCCGTGACAGCGCGTCCACTGGAGTGTTGAGGTCACCCGGGATGTGAGTGGCTCGCAGCGACTTGAGGTGCTGCTGACTCCAAAGGAGGAGACGGCGGGCGAGTTGTGACATACAATGAGAGCGCAGACCGCCTTGGTGGTTGACATATGCTACCGTTGCCGTGTTGTCTGTCCGAACTAACAGGTGCTTGCCCTGGATCAATGGCCAGAACCTCCACAGGGCAAGCAGAATTGCCAGCAACTTGAGGCAGTTGATGTGCCAATGCAGCTGCGGGCCCATCCACAAGGCAGCGGCTGTGTGCCCATTGCAAACGGCGCCCCAGCCCATCTTGGAGGCGTCTGTCATGACCACGACGTGCCTGGAGACCTGCTCTAGGGGAACACCTGCCTGTAGAAATGTGAGGTTGGTCCAAGGGCTGAAGAGGCAGTGACAGACCGGTGTGATGACCACGCCATGTGTCCCGCGGCGCCATGCCCATCTCGGGACTCGAGTCTGAAGCCAGTGCTGTTGCGGTCTCGTATGCATCAACCCGAGCGGGGTGGCCACTGCTGAGGATGCCATATGCCCCAAGAGCCTCTGAAAGAGTTTCAGTGGAACCGCTGTTTTCTGTTTGAATGCCTTCAAACAGGCCAGCACTGACTGTGCGCACTCGTTCTTGAGGCGCGCTGTCAATGAGACTGAGTCCAACTCCAAACCGAGAAAAGAGATGCTCTGAACCAGGAGGAGCTTGCTCTTTTCCCAGTTGACCTGAAGCCCTAATCGGCTGAGTTGCGAGAGCACCAAGTCCCTGTGTGCACACAACATGTCCCGAGAGTGAGCTAGGATTAGCCAGTTGTCGAGATAGTTGAGAATGCGAATGCCCACCTCCCTTAACGGGGCAAGAGCTGCCTCTGCGACCTTCGTGAAGACACGAGGGGACAAGGACAGACCGAAAGGGAGGACCTTGTTCTGATACGCCTGACCCTCGAATGCAAACCGCAGGAAGGGTCTGTGTCGAGGTAGAATCGAGACGTGAAAGTACACGTCCTTCAGGTCTACCACCGCGAACCAATCTTGATGCTGGACACTCGCCAGCATGCGTTTTTGCGTCAGCATCTTGAACGGAAGTCTGTGTAAAGCCCAGTTCAGTACTCGCAGGTCCAAGATTGGCCGCAACCCACCGCCTTTTTTCGGTACGATGAAGTAGGGGCTGTAAAACCCCTTCTTCATCTCAGCCGGAGGGACAGGTTCTATCGCACCCTTCTGTAGGAGGGTGGCGATCTCCGCACGCAAGGTAGCAGTGTTTTCGTCCTTCACCAAGGCGAAGTGGATACCACTGAACCTGGGCGGATGCCTGGAGAACTGAATCGCGTAGCCAAGTCGGACGGTCCGGATCAGCCATCGCGACGGATTGGAAAGCACAAGCCATGCATCCAAGCTCCACGCGAGGGGGACCAAAAGGACAATCTCGTCAGACGTACTGGCAGGTGGGGCCTCGCGGCGGGGTGGAGCTCAAGGTGCCACACCATGTCGTGGCCGTGCTGAGTCTAGGGACATCGAAAAGTGTTACACTTTTGGATGAAATCAACCTAAAAATGGCTTACTCAAGCATGACTCTAACCCCTATCTACAATAGCTGAAGCAGAAAAAACAAATCAGCAACAAATGTGTACCTCTCTGGCAGCTTTGTTATATTTGTCATTGTGAAAAAAGATCTGGAAAAGAGTTTTGCAGTTTTGCCTTCTGTCACAAACGAAGCTCCAAAACTCTGAAGCTCCAAAAAGCACATAAAGGCAGCATAAAGGTAATCCATACGACTCCAGTTGTTAAATCCATATCTTCAGAAGCGATATGGTAGATGTGGGTGAGAAACAGATCAATGGATCCTCTTCACAGACTGTGATGATGACACATTTCCACCTTATTTAGCAACGTAAATCTAGCAAACTTTTTTATATTTGCAATTTTAAAATTACTTATTGTAACTTTATAACATTAAACTTAATTTTATACTACCTTGAAATGAGTTTTAAAAAACGAGTTACCACAGATGCAGTGAGGTTTCTAACACAGCTGCTGAGAGAGTAACAGTAAATTTGCCATCTTCTCTCTTCTGAATGTCGTAATGCATCGTTCTCTAATTTTTTCTTCATTTGGGAAGTTGTAAAAAAGTTATAGTGGAGTTTTTTTTATTATTATTATCTTGGAGCAAATGTGTAAGCAAAAATTATATTTGCATTGGTCTCCCATTCACTCCCATTCACCACTATCGAAGTTTACCCTCCAGTCGTTTACCTCTGAGTTCCAAATACCGGAAGTGTGAAAAGGTTCCATATTTAAGTCCTTGTTTACAATAAATTTTCCTCCCTGCCCTGTAGGTGGTGATATGTGCTAACGATGTGAATCACCAAATACAAAAACAGAACTCTAATGAGAGAAGAGCACTTTAGGAGGGCTGTTTCAAAGTGGAGATTTATAGTTTTAAAAAAAAAAAAAAAGGACTTAAATTTTTATCTGTTTCAAAACCTATCATATTACTTCTGATGACATGGATTAAACCACTGGAGTCATTTGGATTACTTTAATGCTGCCTTTACATGCTTTTTGAACTTCAAAGTTTTGACCTACAGAGCTGAAAAATTCTTCTTAAAATCTTCATTGTGTTCTGCAGAAGAAAGAAAGTCATATACATCTGGGATGGCATGAGGGTGAGTAAATGATGAGAGAATTTAAATTAGTAAACTATTCCTTTAAAGCAGTTTGTAAAGATAAAAGGGTTCAAATACTTCCATCTAGAGAGTTAACACGCTTGATCACACTCTATATACTGTACTGTATATTTGTTTTGCTTTTTTATTATATTGCAACCTTAAAGGGTTAGTTAATCTAAAAATAAAGATTCTGTCATCATTTACGCACCCATGTTGTTCTAAGACCGTAGGCTTCTTTTTTTTCCTTCCGTGGAACAGAAAAGGAGATTGGGATTGTTACCATCCATTCATTCATTCATTCATTCATTCTAATGATGACAGCATTTTAATTTTATTTCTTTAAATGTTGAATTGCTAGACTAGAACTTCTTCACACTTCAGCTAATTTTGCTAACAGCTTTTTTTCTTTTGCTCTTAGGACAACAGCTATGGTAACTGGGGACCTCTCGCTGAGAACAATGACTCCCCCTTAACTCCCATTGAGGAAGTTATTCTATCTTGGGAGAGGCAAGACTCTTATCCAACTGTGCTTCATGAGGATGTCACAGAAACACCAGTGGTTGTGCAAATTGATATAGATTGTCCTTATAAACCTCAGTTATTGAATATTTAACTGAAAATGGAAGAAGAGACTACAGAAGAAGTGGTAAAGGCGGAGGAGGAGGACGACCAATTTCCTTTGCTGGTGTCTCCATCACTTGTGCTTCATGACTTCGGTTGGGATTTTACCAGCATTCTTGTGATCCATGGGCATTTTAATAGCTTCTTAGCTATGGATGGGATGCTCAGGTCCTTGAATGTTCTTGAGGACCTTCTTTCCACCCCTCAGACAGTTTTTGATAAAGACAGAAGAGTGGAAGAGGAGGAGACAAGGATGGAAACAGGAGATGTTAAGCAAAGCTCTTTCACAAGCCAGTCTGTGCTACCTAATGACCTGCTGGAGAGCTGCCTAAGAGGCACATATTTAATTCCAGTCCATACTCCCCACAGGGGGATTGCCGAAGTTTTTCGATGCCAGAAAAGGTTTAGGCATTCTGTTGTAAAGGAGTGATTTACTGTACATAACGCCTGCCACCAAACTTTAACATCTTCAATTGTGTACTGTACCATATTGGAAGTGAATGCATGCTGAATTAAACTGTTGACAATAAATATAGTCATGCAAGGCATTTTAAAGTAACTAAGTTGCACTAACAAGCACTTGTATGACACCATAATGGACACTAAGCATTAAGATTTTTCATTATTATACAGTAATGAGGCTCTTTAGTCTGTACTATCTTGGCGATGAAGACTTGCTTTACATTCTTAAGGGGGTCATATCATGAGAAATCAAGTTGTCCTTGATCTTTTTAAATAAAACTGTTTCATTGTGCTATGAAGACATGCAGTACTTTCAGAATTCAAAACTTTCTCCTTATTTCAAAAAGACCATCTATTGAAACAAAATTGTAAAAACAACTCATTTTGAAATCTTTGGATTTTTGATGTCAGAGACTCAAATACATTTTATATATATATATATATATATATATATATATATATATATATATATATATATATATATATATATATATACAACAGAATAACTAATGATGAGAGTAAAATATGAGGAAAGTCTCCAAACCATGTCATAATTGGACAAAAAGTCAGATAAGTCTTCAGATGTAAAGGCAAAGCAAGGCAAGTTTATTTAAATAACACATTTCATACACAATGGCAATTCAAAGTGCTTTACATAAAAGTTACTGTAACAAGGTTCAAGTGGGAAAGGAGGCGGCAGGAACCGACTGAGCAATCAAAGTATTATTTTAATAGGAACTTAAACAAAAAGACACAAAAACATAAACGCACACGTGGCAGCTGCATATGGCTCTCTCTCTCCCAAACTGCCACATTCCGCTGCACTTATCCCTTTCCTCGGCTGATTATCCCAATTGGGGCCGGGCGTGCGTAGTCACGGCCTGGCCCCGCCCTTCTCCTCGTCACAATGACAAAGAAAATACAAGAAATTAAAAATAAATACATTTTAATGCCAATTAAGAACAAGAAATAAGAATAATAAGTAATAAAATAAATTAAAAGTAAAAATGATTACAAAATTAATAAAACAAAGAAAATGAATACAGAAATAAAATGATGCAGTGCAGTCAGTAAGTGCAGCACAGTGTTCAGTCAGTGAATGCACAGTTAGACCAATAAGCATTAACTTAGAACAAAAGCTTTATTAGCTTTCTCTTTTTCCTTTTCAATGAACACTATTTAGAAATAGAACTGCAAGGCTTTTTCTGCTGTGCTATATGTAGCTCCATACCGAGCATACATCCTTCCCTGAGAACTTTCTCAAGTTCCCCATTACCAATACCTACATAAAACAATAGCAAATTTCGATAGCAGCGGTACGCACCCTTTCCCCAGCTATGACTTGTAATGTCAACAAACACTGTGAAAATCAAATATGAATATAAAGGAGACAGTCAACAAGCCTAAATCTAATTTGATTATTAAGTGAAAAGGCAAGATTGTATGAGATTATGTACTTGAGCAAATTGCAAAGTACATGGAGAGACTATACAACAATTATTCTTTTGACAACATACAAGTGGTTTATATTGTTCACATCTTTCTGCCCTTGATTGTGATTAAGACATTTGTTTTCATGTTTCATTCATATAGGACATGCTGGACTCACAGTTCTGAGCAGATTGCTCAGGCAGTCACAAGGGACTTAAGATTCTTTGTGTGCTCACTAAATATAGTTTTTAAGAGAAAAGTAAGTGTATTTGACTGGAAGTTACAAAACAGCAGGTGTTCCAAAGCTCAGTGAGCAGGAACCACACCTTTTTTAGTGCTTATATTTTTATATTTCAGGAATAATGGTAAATTCAAGATGTAAACAGAAATTGGACTGTGCTGTCAGTTTTACCTTTTTGAAATACTAATGACTTAAGAGATGTTAAACAGAATGTTTGGGACTGGCAGCCTCAGTCACCATTCACTTTCATTGCATCTTTTTTCCATACAATAAAAGTGAGTGGTAACTGAGACTGTTAGTTCCTAACCCTCTGCCTAGTACCATCTCCTTTTGTGTTCCACAGAAGATAGGATGCATAAAAACTTGTGAAGCAGTGTTTCACATGTCTAAACCTTGTTAACATGTTATTTATACTCAGGGTTGGGAGAGTTACTTTTGAAATGTATTCCACTACAGATTACAGAATACATGCTGTAAAATGTAATTTGTAACGTATTCCGTTAGATTACTCAAGGTCAGTAACGTATTCTAACGTATTCTAAATACTTTGGATTACTTTTTCAGCACTGGTAGATTTTTTTTTTTCACTTGTTTTGACTATAAAAACTCTGCCAGTACAGTAAGACAAAATACACGTTAAAAATACATTCTCTGAAAAACCTAAAAATCTTATGCAGTGTTGTTTCTAAAACAAGATAAATCAAATTGATCTTGTTTTAAGGATTTTTAGATATTTTTACAGGAAAACAATACAAAAATTATTATCTAAAATATGATTTTTGCCCTAATATCAAAGGTCTTACTAGAAAAAAAGAAATTATGATCCAACGTGAATTTTCTTGATAAAAAAATATGATCGTGCTTGATAACGTGCCTATAAAATGGCTAGAAATAGCAAAATTTACTTCTCTGTCTGCTCGTATGAATGTAACACATCATAAGAAAGTGTTTCACCACTGTTCAAATGCACTTTGGATCGCATCATTTATATGTATAAAAGTTTTCCATCTGAAATGGAATGTAACTGTATTCTAAATACCAATGATTTAAATTGTAACTGTAGTAGAATAGTTACTTTTATTTTGTATTTTAAATACGTATTCCCATTACATGTATATCGTTACTGTTTATACAATATACAATGAGGCAGTGGGTCTCAAGAGGATTACATTCTCATTTACACAGCATCATGTCTTGCAGAGACACCTGCACCGCAAGTCTGTTTTTAAAACTTCCTGAGAGAGTTCTCGTATCACTCTTCAGAATACAGTTTAACTCCTCACACGTGAGATGATACACTCAATTCATTTACAGCAAGTGCTGCTTACAGCATCAAATATTATACAAAAAAAATCCACTCTGTTATTGTGGTGCTGGTTGACACCCTGAGACGATGTGTGGGGATTTTAAGGGTGGGCTGCCTGACCTTATAAAAGCACCTCTTCTGCTTCTACAAATGATTAAACCTTCGAAGATGCATGCATGTGGTGTGTATTGTTACTGCCTTATTGCACTTTTGTATAAGAAAAGAAACATCAAGATTTTAGGTTCAAACTAATATGAATGTATAATGGACAGTGTATATTTTAGGTACAGAGGCTGGTCACCGTTTCTTTTAAGGTTTTTACCATCAGTGTTTTGCCCTCACTAGTTCATTTGAAATGATCCTGCGATGTGACAAATTATTTTTTAAGTACAAATATTCCATACAATCAGTCATTACAGTTACTCTAAAATGGTGTCATAAAAGCTGCACATATACAAATTATTTAAAAAATATCTAAATGCTATTTTTAAAACTGCTGTTTTAGATGAGGAAAATAATTTCACATTGCAGGACATGTCAACTTCCTAAAGTGTTACACAACAACCCTTATGTGACAGGAACCAAGACCTACTATAAGTCTGACAGAACCAAGCGACTTCACCACAACTTAGAAGAGAAAGATTTCTTGTTAACAACCTCTTCAACATTTACATATGGTAGGTAATAATTAATCATTTATACCTAATATTGAGGCAAAATGTGTTTTCTCACCATATACATGTGTATTTATGGTAGTACATATGGAATTTATACAGTATATATATATTCAAACCAGCATGGGAGGTGGGTGTGCTAACAAGGACACTGAAGGCTACAGCCTCTAATGTCAGTCACTAGTGCACCTCTTGAGGCCAGGGGAGTGAGGTTTACACACTGCACAGGTATCTACACACTGACAACTGTTATACTCACCCCCCTAAACCTCACTCCCATCTAGGTCATGGCACTACTGTAACCAGTCCTGCTTGAACTGCTCTGAGCAGGATTTGAACCAGTGTCTCCAGCATGCAAGGCAGGCATGCTAACGAGGAGGCTAAACCCTCTAACGTCAGTCACTAGTGCATCTCTTGAGGCCAGGGGAGTGAGGTTTACACACTGCACAGCTACCCACCAGCTGGCTACAGTTACACTCACCCCCCTAAACCTCACTCCCATCCGGGTCACGGCACCACTGTAACCGGTTCTGCTCAAACCGCTCTGAGCGGGTATCGAACCGACGTATCCGGCATGGGAGGCGGGCACGCTTACGGAGGCTGGCTACCGTTACACAGGCACATTGATTCTTAGTTACAAAACGTGATTGAATATTTTCACTATCAATGCTCAGGAAAAAAGATAGCTATAGTTAATTGAACAGGTAAACTCATTTTGACAACATGCCCCAATAGTGACAATGTATGGGGAAAGTTCTCACAATGGAACCTTTCCTTAAACAGCCAAATAGGGTTTATAGCACAAGTATACAGTAAAACAATTACGAAACACAAAACATTTCAGGAAATAGCAAAAATGTAAAAGATAACATACAAAAATATAAAACCTTTGTTTTAGCCAACAATTATTGTGATTAATAAATGTATAACCTTTAAAATATATGTAAAAGTTCTAATACATTTGCCCAGACCTAGATCACTCTCCACCAGTCTCCCATATTAACCTGTAGATAACTTACAGTAATGCATGAACAAAAACACTACTGTCTAAAAGTAGCCTATACAGAGTGCAGGAGAATAAGTTACTCAGTCGTTACTCATTTCATTTTACGCGATTACACAAGCGTTTGCGCCTCACGCGCTCTCAGTTCTTTATCAAGAGAGGGAGGAGATGCGCGCGGTGCGTTACAAGGACGGCTCTACTGCCACTTTAAAAACACACAATCAATCCAAATGACCAAGCCGAACATTTTTGTCCAGTGGGCAGGAGTAAGTATAAAGCCATGTTACACCACATCTAAATCTAAAAAAAGGGTTATTTTCACTCATAGAACATCCTGGTTTTCGGCGTTAAATCTAAAACAAGTAAAGCGACGCGACGCCTCAAACTGGAATTCTGCTTTTATTTTCAAAGAAGTTATTTATAATAGCCTACATGTATAGACTGCAACAATGTAGACAGCTTCGGTGATTCTAATGTGAGAGTTTAGCAAAATCAATGTCGAGTTTAAACGCGTCGTCTGCAAATGTACGTTTTCTCACCCGACTGTCTTGTTAAACTGTCGTATATTTTAAGAGTGAGGTGAATTTCTCAAAAAGGAAACAAAATGAGGTGACAAGACAATGTTAAAAAAAAAAAAAAATGATAAATGACTGTCCGCAGAGCACGAAGGAGTTTATTTGGAGGGGAGATGATGTTCTGAGTTTGTATGCTGTGGAGCACTGAGCCAGATGTCTTCTGAATGTACGTGGTCGGTCCTTCTCATATTCCACATCATCCTGGCCGCAGGTGCAGTAGCAGGTATGATATTATTATTATTCATTTCCATGAGATGACACTTCAATTCAATAGGCTATGTATAGGCGATTATATTAATATTTGATAATAATATGTAGGCTTTAACCATCAGTGTCAGTGTGATGAATCCAGAAGGTGAATGGCATGTTGCAATGTTGCCTTTGTATTAGAATATTGCATATTGTTTCTCACATTTAATTGTTCTAAATTTTAGTTTCAGGAATTGTTGTTTATGAAACTAGTGTCATAAATAGTGTAAGAGGACTATCTTAAGAATCAGCCATTGAAAAAACCCCATAGTGGTTGACCACTAATCTGAATAATTTGGGGACTTGTCCCCCTGAAAGTCTACTGTGGTTGTGACCCTGGTGCAAACATTATCATGCATAAAAAAGAAGCAGGTAGAGGGTCGTTGTGACACTCATTTGTGCTAATGCTTCTTGCAGAAACGGTGTGCACCGTAAAGTCAAGCGGAGGCAAAGAAGTCCTCGTAGGTTCCAATTTCACCGTCTCCTGTGTCTTCAACAAGCAATGCACCAAAATCTTTTTTCAGGATAAGAAAAAAATTATGCATGCAGAGTTTAATTCAAGTGTGGTGTCGGTGGATGTTAAGAATTTAACAAAGTTCAGCATCTTCACCTGTAAGTGCATGAAGGACCGAGAGCCATGTGGAATTGACATCACTCCAGGATGTAAGCACAGCCTTCAGCATTTTCTGTAATGTGTCTTTATTTAAGAGTTCCCATTGTCATGAATTTTAAAATTGTGGTTTCCAGGACTGGAAAAGTCATGGAAATTGTTAAAACCTTTAAAAGGGTGAAAATCATAAAAATGTCTATAGTTACTGTACGTTTTTGAAGTTATGCTCAGCTCTTGAATATATAAGTGTAATGTTGATGAAATAATTAAAAAAAATCCTTAACCAGTCATTTCAAACAACTGGAAAAGTAATGGAAAAGTCTTGAAAACGAATTGGTCTAAATGTGTGGGAACCCTGTTATTTATACCATGTCACATTATTTCAACTGACTTGAAATATGCCCTTTAAAAGCACAGAATAAAGAATGTTAGACTTTTATTTACCTAGTTTCATGTTCAAGTTTCATGTCATTTGAAACCAGAATCCTGAAAGTAAACATAAAATTAGTTGAACAAGCGGACAGGAGTGGAGACTGAAACTTAGCCGACTGCAAAGCACTAAAAGTTATTGGAGAGAATCTTTTGCAGGACAGTCATGTGCGGGTTTTTTTTTTTTTTTTCAGACCCACCAAGCATTCCAGAAAACCTGACTTGTATTCGAAAAACAGAATTTGGCAATGTTAGCTGTACTTGGAAAACAGGAAGGGATACCAAAATCATGACCACATGTCAGTTACGGTTAGTAAAAAGAGTTGTCAAATCACCTTTCCAAGGAGGATCTTTGAGTACACAGATCATATGGCACAAACCAGAGCAGAAACACAAGTAATATAGATAAAGGAATAGTTCAGCCAGAAAATTCTGTCATCATTGACCCTTATGTTGTTCCAAACCTGGATGACTTTCTCTCTTCCATGGAACACAAAGGGTGATGTTAGGCAGAATGATAGCCTCAGTCAGCATTTACTTTCATAGCATCTTTTTAGTAAGTGAATAGTGGAAGTGAATAGTGATTCAGACTGTCACTCTGCATAATATCTCCCTTTGTGTTCCAGGGAAAAAAGATGGTGAGGGTGAATAAATACATTTTACATTTTGTGAGAACTTATAATCATGATGTTTAACCTGTTCTTTTTTTCAGGGTAAAAGGGGTTCCATACTTTGGCTATAAGAGTGTTATGAACTCTGCAGGGATTTGTTCAGCCACATTCCCCATCATTGGCTCAATGTCCCAGCTCATTGTGTGGCTAAATGTTTCTAATAGCTTGGGCTCAACAACCACAGGTCCTCACACCTTCACCATCAGCAACATTGGTAAAGAAGTTCCCAAATGTTCACTTATACTTTCACTACTAAAAGAGTGACGCAATTTAAGGTGCACTTGGTAATTTTTCCCCATTAAAAAGGTTTTACTCCAACAGAAATTAATTGTCATTTTGAAAAATATTTATAAAATCATGACCACTCATATATGAGAAAAGGACTATAATCACATCAGTGATCTTATAAAAGCTGTTTTATTCTACATGGAGCAGGGGCACCCTCGTGAGAGCTGCCCTTTTAGAATCACATGACCAGCTGAATACTACTCACTTAATCTCATTAACCATCTTGCTATTGGACACTTTTGCTGTTGGATTAAATGAATCATGGCTGATTGTGAATAGTGAATTTCTACAGTGGCATCTGTTACTGAAAACTAATGATTTTGAATGATGCTGCCTCCAGGCCTCTAGATGTCACTATAAGTCCAAGATGAGATGACAAACAAAAAGTTACTGAGTGCACTTTTAAAAATTAAAATGCATTGGGATTAGATGAGCTTAAAGGGAAATTTCTCCCAATAATACAATTCTGTCAGCATTAACTCACTATCGTGTTGTTCCACTTTGCATCTGTGGACCACAAAAGGAGATAATGAGCAGAATCAAAGACTATGTTTACAGAGACACCTGAAAGCAGCTTATTGCAAGAAAGTGGCATTTTGCTTTACCTGCACTGTATAAGCAGCTTACTCTTTACTCCCATATACAAGCAGCTCGGTCAGTAAGCAGCAACATAATATCCCTATGACGCTTGTGTAAGTAACAAACATGGCATCCGAGGAAGACATCACATTTATTCTCTGTTGCTTCGCTTTAATTCTAGATATTCCAAGGTTGTTGCTGTGTTTGTTTGCTTAACTTTCCATTGCAACCGATGGCAGAATTGCGCCACAGTAGTGGGGTTTCCCTCTTACGTACAACTCCGGGATTCCCCCAGTGAACAAGCACAAATACTTGAATGTGAGGGACAGTTTATATTTTTTCACATGGGTGTGTAAAAATGGATAAAGTTTACAGTGTATATATATGTGCTTTTCCCACTGTGCTCCCAGAAATGTTGAATTCTTTCCACTGTGTTGACTTGTTGTTGTGATCCATCCAATGACGGTTGTTTTCCAGACTGTTCACCCACATGTGCACTCTTCAAAAACCTGTTAGAACACCACTTATGCATTTACATGGCCATGAAAGTCTTATTGTGTGCACACTCCTGCGAAATGTCTTATTGTGTGCACACTCCTGCGACACTCTGAGACTAGTCCCAGATGCTACTACAGTTTTCAAAACAGCTTGAAATCTAGACGTCTTATCGTCAGGTGTGAGCACTCTCCCGACGAGTGAGAGACTGTAATGAGCCAAAACCAATTAAATAGAGAGAGAGCGCAAGAGAAGAGCAAGTTATTAGAAAGCAGAAGACAAAAAGTAATTAGAAAATAAAATACAATTTCACCCACATCTCCCTTTTTTTATTATTATTATTTTCAGCTGTTTAATTATTTTTTTTTCCTTTGCAAATGGAGCCAATAAATGCAAAAAAAGGCGTGAGCCGTTCTTTCATGTTTGTTGACATGTTATCAAAAATAAACTGTGCAAGTTTGTGAATGAATTTCGTTATTCAAATTCAAAAAAAATTATTGTCTAACCCACAGGGATATACAATTTTATTTGATGAAAAGGCTCAGTAAAATAATACATTAATTACATTAAAAATACCTAAATTACATACATACACTAAAACACCAAGGCCATGATACAAGATGAATAATAAAGAATGAGTAAAGTATGAGAGCACTGGGGTGATCCGTTTAAAACAGTACAACACTAAGGCAGCTATGGCGGCCGGTTTTTTGCCGGTTACGTTCAGATTCAAAGGGAAATAAGGCTACGATCGGAAAATGTAAAAAAGCAAATGCATGAACATGCACAATAGGGACACAGATATGAGTAGCATGCGCACTAGAAGCTCTGTTACAGGTACTGCACTAAATTAACTCATAATTCTCCTCTGAACGTCATGTTTGCGAATAATTAAGAGAAACTCTTCTGGGGGGGGGGCTGGCATATTATTTTTATATAACGGTTGGTTAATAGCGATTGCATTATGGGTTGGGGGATTCCAAATAATCGAAACTGGGTCAGCTTTACAAAATTAACTGGTTTTACACCAACCCACTAGTTGAGGTTTTTGTTACAGAAGACCACAGCTGATGAAGTGCGTTATCTTGAATGAAATCTGAAAAAAGGCATTTCCTGTATTTTAGCTGTAAAGTACAATGCACTGGGAAGGCTGTATTGATATTCAGGTTTTGTAACCTCCTTCTTTTCTGTTTATTTACAGTAAAACCCTCAAGGCCTAATATCAGGCATGTGGAGTGCTCCTCCCGATACTGCAGCCTACGCACCAACAATCACAGCGCACACTTGCACTTGGTTGAGGTCCAATACAGAGCAGAAAATGAGACCTGGAAAAACCTCCAGGTAAAGTTCTGGTTGAAATCTTTGGTTACCATATCATATTAAGTGGTAATTAAGTCACTTCATTGTACCTGCAGTCCTATCAGTCATCTGTCTTGGTAAAGTTGGTAGAACAAAATGCAAGCTGCAAGGAGTCAACTGGTGACGACACAGGCAAAACCCACAAAACCTCACGGATTAGTTCAGTAGTCAGACCACAGGCCTTCCATGATGACTCAAAACTGGAACAAGAAATGTCAAGAAAGGGGTTTTTCTTCTTTCTAATCGTAGGAAACTGAACCCCAGACTTGTTGCTCCTCTTCCTACAATGTATATTTTGTTTGTCACAGTATATCTCTAGATGTTTCTTTATCAATGAAATTCTCTCAGTAAGATTGTCTTTAGACTCTAAGGATCATCATACATATACATAATCACACACAGGGTTGGGGAGTAACGGAATACATGTAACGGTATTACGTATTTAAAATACAAAATAGAAGTAACTGTATTCCACTAAAGTTACAATTTAAATCATTGGTATTTAGAATACAGTTACATTCAAAAAGTATTTTGATTACTGAAGAGATTACTTTGCATTTTATTGTCAGTTGTTTCATTTAATATTTAGTCCTTTCAGATGGAAAACATTTATACATATAAATGATGCAATCCAATGTGTATTTGAACAGCAGTGAAACACTTTCTTATGATGTGTTACATTCATACGAGCAGACAGAGAAGTAAGTTTGAAGTAAGTTTGGAGCAGAAGAAATAGAAATAAACCTTGTGTAAATTGTCAGCTTTACACTAAGCTAAAATGCTATTTCTAGCCATTTTACATTCACATGTTATAAGGCACGATCATATTTTTTTATCAAGAAAATTCACGTTGGATCATAATTTATTTTTTCTAGTAAAACCTTTGATATTAGGGCAAAAATCGTATTCTTGATAATTTTTGTATTGTTTTCCTGTAAAAATATCAAAAAATCCTTAAAACAAGATCAGTTAGATTTATCTTGTTTTAGAAACAACACTGCATAAGATATTTAGGTTTTTCAGAAAATGTCATTTTAATGTGCATTTTGTCTTACTGTACTGGCAGAGTTTTTATAGTCAAAACAAGTGAAAAAATCTACCAGTGCTGAAGAAGTAATCCAAAGTATTTAGAACACGTTACTGACCTTGAGTAATCTAATGGAATATGTTACAAATTATATTTTACAGCATGTATTCTGTAATCTGTAGTGGAATACATTTCAAAAGTAACCCGCCCAACCCTGATCACACATGCAATCATGTTGTTCTGAATATCAGCACAACTTTGATTCACCACAAACAGAGTGCAGCAGATAATTGCAGCAAAAATGATCTTCAATTGATGAGATAAGGACACGTTGTATTGTCTCTTTTTGGCAGACTGATGCAGAGAGCAATTTGAACATATCCTCACTGCAGCCGTATACCAATTATGAGTTCCAGATCAGGAGAAAAATAAACCATACAGTAGGTCTGTGGAGTGATTGGAGTCTGGCAAAAACAGCAAAAACAAAAGAAGAAGGTAAGTACACTGACAATATTAAAAAAATATATGCTTCATATAGTAACATCTTAAGTAACAGGTTTGATTCAAGTCAGAGATATTATTTAACATAACAGAATCAACCATGCTACATTAGGTTACAGCAACAAAGTGGAAGTAGCTCCTTGTGGTAAGAATGACGACGTTTTACATTGTTCATAAGGAAAAATTTGACATTTTGTCTTTTCGGGCGATGTGGGATTTTGAAGTTTTTTTGTGAAGTTATTTTGCTTCTGTTCTCTACCTCTTTAAATGTAGACAGAAGCTGTAAAGGGATTTATGTGAATTAAGGTTGTTACAAGTGTTCTGGAAAGCGCTTCTCAGAATTGTGATGGTGTTGGATAAGCTGGCTGTATTGACGTAGTATTGTAAGACTTCTTTGTCAGCACGTTGCAGGTGTTTAAGAACACTTTCAACATCAATACATTTTTCAAAGAGAACCTGTGTCATAAAGGCACAAACTGATGGCAAAATAACAGAGAAAAACTTTGTGGTGAAGAAGACTAATTAAATGAACTTTTAACTGTGAAAGATTAAAAATAATGGGACATCAAATTTGAGGGAAGATCTGACTTTTGGTTTAACTGTGAAGAAAAAGAAGAGATTCATCTTTGAATATTGTGGAGAATGTTTCAGAGAAATACACCCCACAGGATGTGACTCATCAACGATTCACAAAGCATAAATAACTGTGTATTTTTGATATCCCTTCCTCCGTAAAACTGTGTAACAGTTAATATGTAAATACATAAAGAGGTTACGCTCAATTGACAAGCCTGGTTAAAGGCACAAAGAACATGACTGATTGTGAAATAAAATGTTTTGTTTAATTCTCTCTCTCTCTTTCTAGCTCCTGACAAGGTGCTTGACGTCTGGTACCTCCAAGAGCCCTTGCAATATCAAAACAATTGTTTTCGAATATTTTGGAAGGCACGTAACACTTTGCCAACCAGAATTATTTGTTATATTTTCTTAAATATTCACATGTATTTATTATTGGTATCAATATGCTGTTGAGCTCAAGTGGTGTGTAGGAGGAGTGTAACGGTTCTCGGTAAAAAACCGTACCGTACGGTTCGGGAAGCATTGGCACCGCGGTCGGTTCACCTCAAGTTTAATGACGCACCTGGAGCACAAGGTTTGGTGAAGAAAACAAAGCGTCAAACAGACAGGCACAGTTACAACCTCCGCTAGCTCACCTGAATAGTTTTGTAGATGGATACGCTCCACCTGTGTTTCACGTGGGTCAACTTGATGACATCACTGTTCTGCAAGCGTTGTGTGTAGTTGAAAATGGCATGTGGAGAAAATGAGCCGCTGATAGAGAAGCCCCCTGCGTTTCTCCTTTCTGTGAAATTTTTTTTTGCAGTCAATTACAACAGCGATGGTCAAATACAGGTTTACAATACAGGCACTGTTTGCAGACATCGCTTGTCACGAGTGCCGCATACTGGTAATACATGTCAATAATGCGTGTGAGGGTTTATTTAAAATGCGCACACAAGTTCTTCCTGTTTCCTCGCGTGGCTGTAATCTATCGCGAGCGTCAAAAATGCGCTTTGATTAATGGCATTATAATGCCATTATAGTAATACATTGACACATGATTAAGCTTTTACGCCGACATCACCCAGGGAAAGAGCCGCATGTGAGCCGAAACGGAACACACTCCCTTCCAGTGCTAATTCAGACAGACATGAAGCAATAACTAAAGCGTTTGGGGTGTTCATGTGGGATTTCCACGTATCATTAAAATACTCAAGCAGCATTATCACAACATCCCTTCTCATATGCATTTTAATAGCAAGGTTATTCCTTTTATAGTGATGTACAGCTTCCGAATATTGAATATATGTTGAGATGAATTTGAAGTGCACTTTATGTTGATGCATGTAGCGTATTAGTGCAGGTATTAAGTTAAAATGTTCATTTAGTAATTAGAGAAAATGTTTGTTTTTTTAGTTAAGGACCCTGATGAAAATGAACCATGGTTTTACTATAGTAATATTGTAGTAACCATGACTGCTGTCACCATGGTTTTCTGAACAGAAATCATGGTTTTGATACAATTAACCATAGTTTTATAACAGTAATACTGTAGTTTCTATATAGTAGCCATGATTTTACTATATATTGTAACCATGACAGTAACCATGTTTATATGTGGTTAGTATGATTTTACTACAAATTTCATGGTTAAACTATGGTTACTGTTGTAAAACAATGATTGTTATTCAAGGGAAAACCTGTTGAAGTGTTTACTAAATAGATTATTCTATGGATTTGGCAGTAATATATTTTTTCTGAACAAAGCAAATACTGAACCATACCGAAACTGTGACCCTAAAACCGTGATACAAACCGAACCATGAGAAATTCGAACCGTTACACTTCTAGTGTGTACACAATGGACAGGCCGTTACATCCCCTCCCCCGAAACTTCATTCGCACAGGCCCTTAAAGGTCAAACCACCACCAAGCAATGACTTGCACGGTGTGAATTGCATCTTCCCAAACACACTGTTAGTCTGAAACCAAAAGTTAGCCGACATTGAAGTTTCAGTTTACAAAAAAAAAATTGAGTGGGGGCTTATAGGAAATGATGGATTTGAGAATTCATTCTTTCAGAGATAATGCCTCTGTGACGTTTGTGCCTCATATCATTAATAACTGACTCAATAATAGACAGATTCATTCAGTTTTGTCAAATTCATTCATTCTTAAAAATGTAACTAAATCGTATAATGAAAATTAACTTTGTAATGTACTTTTTCATTATGTCTTAGGAACTGAGCAAATCAGATGCCAAGGGGGAGATCCAAAGTTATAATATATATGAGAAGAGTATAAAAGTGAAGTCAATCATAGTAGGACCTACCAGAAGACATTATAACATCTGCTGCACTTACTGCTCTGTGTCAGTCTCTGCCATTAACTCAGTGGGTCAATCTCCTGTCAGATTTATTGAGCTGCGCTCTCTAGGTAAGCATAGGGGAGTACACACTAACTCACTCACTCACTAACCATCCATTTGCAGCAGTTGCAATCTTTTGGTAATGTTGACCCAAATTAGTGTGGGTTTACTCTGATTTAAATAAGGAAAATTGCTTAGGTGATTAAACTCAATGCATGTAGTCAACAAAGTAAAGTTAACTATTTCTTATTGTGTTTACAGATCTGGTTTCAGGTTTTGTGTCACACAATACCTTGAATAATCATAGTATTGCCCTCTTCTGGTCGACGCTCGCCATTGCAGGCCATAGAACTGAGTATGTGTTGCACTGGTATCCAGTTGGACGGATAGATCGGCTTGAGTGGATTAGAGTGGTGGACACCAAAGCTATCATTAGAGGCAAGTTTAATGAGAGGGTTTTAGCTAAGATAACAATCTTGAAATCAAAATTAACAAATAATATCCAGAATCATCATGCCTATTCAAACTGACAGGACACATGTCCCCTCAGATTTCTATGCAATTTTGAATCTTTAATAATTCTTATCAAATCTTTCTTAAATTGCACAATTATATATATATATATATATATATATATATATATATATATATATATATATATTTTTTTTTTTTTGACTAATATTACTGCTCTTTATCTACCCACCCTCACATTTCACTTGAAACTTCTAAGATGTATAAACATGGGTAATAAAAAGTGTCTCTTTCTTCTCATTGTACCTTTTCTTCTACTGTCTGTACAGGTCTCCAACCTAAAGAATGCTATCAGGGGGCAGTAACTGCTCTGCACTCATCTGGTTTTAGAATGGCATCAATTGAAGGCATTTCCACATGGAAGTCAGGTTGGAGGCTTGATGTTCGTATTTCATAGCTTCATAATTCTTCATCAAAGGAACTGAAATAAGACATCTCCGTGTCTTTGAATTCATAGTTCCAGGACAGGGTCCAGTTCCCCAACAAGTCTGGAAGAAGAGCGAGAGCTTGCAGGTGAAATGGTCTGAAATCCCACACGATAAGAGAAGTGGCTGTTTGACAAAGTATACAGTCTACTTGAAGGACAATGTGAAAGGAGACATTCAAAATAATGGTAAGGAAAAGACTCTCTTCCTGTAAAACAAGCAAAAGTTGCTGGCAAAATATGTAACTGTAGCATAATGACGGCATTGCACAGACAAACAACCAGTCTAGATATTTCATTGTTGGCACTCACATGCATAGGTTTACACTTATTTTCTTAAAGGAAAAGAATGAAATATTTTGTTATCATTTACTCTCATGTCCATCCAAAGCTGTTTGACTTTCTTTCTACCATGGAACACAAAAGGAGATGTTTTTCAGAAATGTAAGTCATTATTCACTGAACAGCTTGTGTATTGCTCTCAAACTGCTTTCTGCAAATTTAAACTTGCCGCGATCAGTCTTGACACATGTGAGAACTAATGCCATTGCATCATTGACGTCAAACTTGACATGAAGCGTCTTCATACAGCAGTTTAATATGTGCATGTTAGAACAATTGCTACAATTGAGGGAAATGTTTTCAGTGAATACCACCGTATGAGGAGAAAGTCAAAAAGTGAGATATAGAGGCTGTTTTCTGACCTCACAGAGTCAGTAAATTTGAGCCAACTTGGGATGTGGCATTAGTAATAATTGGAGCTCTCTCATGTGGTGCTTGACTTTGTTTGCAGATGTGAAATATCCAAGGAAACAGTATACCATCAGTGGTCTGTCTCCAGGACATTGCTACAATCTCTGGGTCACTGCCTGGACAGATGCTGGGGAGGGACCCAGAGGAAGTGATCTACCATTCTGCACATCATCAGACAGTGTGTATTTGTGTTGATTAGATCTAAAGACATGTACAATGCTATATAAGAAATCTACACCCAGAATTCCCCAAGTCCTTTCTTGTAACACTTTAACTTAGCAATCATGTTGTAGATCAGGGGTCAGCTACTTTTTTTACATGAACTCATATCAGAATTAGGTTTAACAAGATGTGAAACCACTTCAAAATGAAAATATTCAAGAATTTTTAAGTCAGCATTTTTACAAAATATTCTTTCTCCCAGACATGATAATGTAATGATTATTTTAGATCATTTTAACCCTACCTATCCCCACACCCCCAAATTATATACCCTTTTAAAAAATATATATTTTTTGTTTTTTTGCTTTTATTGTTATTGTGCCAATGGTTACCCTATCATGTGGCATTAGTTGTCCTGTTGTTTAATTAATATGACTTTGATCAGATTTCTTTAAAAAGGTTTAAATGTGTTACCTAGTGTTTTTTTTCTTCTTTTTCTTCTGTTTTATTGTTTTGCTTATAGTAGCTATGAGTCAGTCCTAAAAAATCAGTCAATTTAAATGTGTAACGTTATTACTATTCTTGGTCTTCAGTAATGTTATGTGAATGCTTGTCTCCCTTTTCTATTTTTATTTACTTATTTATTTTAAATAAATAAAATGTATTTCTTCTGCTGAACACAAATGAAGATTTTTAGAATTTTAGAATATCTCAGCTCTGTAGGTCCATACAAGGCAACATTTTGTGACTCCAGTGGTTAAATCCAGGTCTTCTGAAGCGATATGATAGGTGTGGGTAAGAAACAAATAATGAAGTCCTTTTTTACTATAAATTGTCACTTTCAAACAGCCTTCCTAAGCGCTCTTCTCTCTTAAGAGTTTTTTTTTTCTTTTTTTTTTTTTTTTTTTTGGCGATTCACATTCTTTGTGCATATCGCCACCTACTGGGCAGGGAGGAGAATTTATTGGAAGAAAGGACTTCATTATTGATCTGTTTGTCACCCACACCTAACATATCACTACTAAAGATGGTTTTAACCAATGGAGTCATATGGATTACTTTTATGCAGCCCTTTATGTGCTTTTTGGAGCTTCAAGGTTTTGGACCCTGTTGACATGCATTGTATGGAACTACAGAGCTGAGTTATTCTTCCAAAAATCTTTGTTTGAAGTCATATACTTCTGGTATGGCATGAGAGTAAATGATGAGAGAATTTTAATGTTGAGGTGAACTATATCCTAATAAGAGTGACTTGTGTCCTTCTCTTTAAGCTGAGAAACTACTGTCTCTTGTGATCTTGGCTGGAGGAGCTGTTCTTCTGACCTGTCTCGTCCTGCTGTGCATCTGTCAGTTCTCCTGTGTCCAGAGAAGGTAAGAAACAGCAGCAGTGCTTTAGATCTGACAGAGAAAAATATGTTTCTGTGAAAGACTGTTTAAAAGACTTTTTAAAAATCTTTTTCATTTGATAGATTTTTAAGCTGTTTTAAGTGCCTGATGCCCAGAGTTATTCCAGATCCAGCAAACAGCAAATGGGCAAAGGATTGTGCTATTGACCAGGTAAATGCTTGCAAATGCACGCACAGGCTGAATTTCAAAATCTAGTGAGCTGTCTACCTAGACGGCATTTTTGGGTATAAGACATGTTTAAATGTTTAAAATGCTGTTAAGGGTAGATGATTAGCTTACACAAAAATTTAAATTTCTGTCCTAATTTACCCACCCTCATGTCATTACAAACCTTTAAGACTTACTATGGGACACAAAAGGAAAAGTTAAGCAGAATGTTGACGCTGCTCTTTGTCATATAGTTAAAGCATACGGTGACCAGGGGCCGGCTGCACCAGTTATACGTAGGTTACAACTTAGCCCAGTTGTGGCGTAAATGGGCACTAAGTCACAATTTACACACTACTAAATATTTGAGCGTTGCACCATTAAACTTAGGTAGAACGTAACCCTACGTATAAACTAAATATTTACGGAAACCTCTGACCAGGAGTAACGGTTGAAATAAAAAAGCAGACGGATATTTTATGGCATCAATGAGCTCATGTTTTGCTTGACAGGCTTCAGTCCTTTCGACATACAGTATGATGTTGACATATACACTCGATTACATTTACGAGAGAGAAAAAAAACGTGCTCTTCAGCATGAAACTGTTCTAATGGTGCAGATTTCAGGGTGCGTCTCCTGGTGTCAAGTTTCAACACATTCAGAATATATATATATAGGATATTAAAATGAATAAATGTCTATTTTTCCAGCCTGTCTTAATAGTATTTATTTATCTATCACCCCTTATTTATTTTAGATACAGTTACACAGGGCAAATATACTTTTTTCAAATCTACTTTTATTACGTTTCATATTTTAATGGAGATATAATTTATTACTTTTTAATACTTCTGTGTACAAATTTGAAGGCTGTTTATTGGATCAATACAGGCAAACGTCATATTTTTACTTTATGGAGAGCTTATGACCTAATAGTTAAGTCTTGCCTTAAGAACAGGTGGTGCAACCAAATTAAGCTCTGACTTAGTTACAAACTATGTAGTAGTTACTAAGCCTTAGTGTGAACTTTACATCCCGACTTACATGAGACCTTACGCACAGCTGGTTCAACCCAACCCAGGGGCTGTATCCAAAAAGTACCATTATTAAAGTGCCATAAATGCAGTCCATACAACTTGTGCACTATATTTAAAGATTTCTGAAGCCATAAGATAGCTATGCATGAGGTATGGAGATTTAAGTAATTATTCACTGATAATCTTTCTCTCAGCCACAGCTCTCAAATCACATTCATGTCTGCATATATATAAATATGGCACGTGAAGACGCATTGAGACAGATATGACGTTAATGATGCTGTTTGCCATTGGTTCTCACATGCCACTTTGTGAACTATGGCAAGAAGGGAAGGTCTGCAGTAAAAAACGCTTTAATTTCTCTCTGTTCCTTACACAAAGCTTTTGTATGAGTTAAGAAGATATGGAATATAGCGCATGAATTGTATGGATGGACTACTTTATGGCTTGTTTTTTTTTTTTTGTCCTTTTTGGAGCTTGACAGCCCGTGGTCACTATATACTTTCATTAATGAAAAAGAGCATCACCAACAAGCTAAACTCATTTTGTGTTCCGCAGAAGAAAGAAAGTCATAGAGGTTAGGACTGTCAACTGGGCTGAGAAACTAAATTCAAATTTATATCTTAAACATTAGTAAAATTCGAATTTAATTTGAAATTTAAAGTCAGCAGATTTTTACATTGACGTTGTGTCCTTAGTCCACAAAAGGATGTAATGGAAACATATAAATCATACAGTTGTATGTACAGTAGTAATTTTCCCAGATAGCAGTGCTATTCGGCTGAACTCAGTGGTGAAGCGGCTCAGACTATGATACCAGGGGCTGTTCAAACAGGCGGAGCACAACAAAATGAAACAGAACGCGATCTCGAGACACACATTTCCAAATTGAACTCCTTTACTGACAAGGCATTTGAAAAAAAATCAGAGAAACGCTGATAAGAGAGCAAGACGCAACGGCCAAAGACCTCCACCTAGGGGCTGTTCACACTGAACGCTTTTGCAACAATCCAGTTTACCATTTGTTTTTCTATATAAACGTGCTAGAATGTCTTTGATTTTTTTTCCGCGTTTCATTGATTATTTAGCATCTTATGTTATAAAGAACTTCAACCTTTAAAATACATCTTAGACATCTGCTTTCTGTTTAACTGTATTAGTTGCGCTACGTCTAGTCTTCTTAGCGCAATAATGCTTTGCACACATCCAAAATACATACATACAAAATGCCAGATGGCTGGCATTTTTTCTTTTTTTTTTAATTCAACAAATATTTAAACACCTCTAATACAGATTTGGAATTATACGAGTGTAAGTAAATCAAAGAATTGTCATTTTTGTGTTAACTTTTTCTTTAACCTATTGCAAAATCATTGAAATTTTGAAATCTGATACATAAACATTTGGATAGAATTGTTGGCCAAAAGGCTGTAAAAGTCAGAAACATAAATGTCATTGTCATAAACATAATTTAATTGAATTTATCAACATCAATTCATACCTGTTCCCCCCTTCACTGACTCCATATAGGGTGAAATGAAATTCCCCCTTCACCAATTTGACTCCAGCATGAGTGAGGAGCCAGATACTGTGGAGGTGGAGGTAGTTCCTTATCCCTCCAGCTCCACCTGCACCTACATCAAAAGCTTCTCTCAAGAGTCTGGCTGCTCTGACACCACCCTGATCACCAGGAGCTCAGACATCACGGAAGATTACATCTGCACTCATGGGACAATAAGTGGAGAAGAGGAGGAAGAGGAAGGGATGTTGGATGAATTCGAATTCTTACCATGTACACTCAGCCCTTTCCTGGAGCCTCTTTTTCCATGTGGAGGAAAGTTGACGCTGGATGTAGTGAAAATAGACTGCAGTGAGTTTCTGGACTGTACGTGACCCTCCATGGGCATTCAGATGTGTCCGTAATTGTACTAAAACTTCATGCATTGGTGGTGAAAATCAGCACATGACTTCCCAAAGATGATTTGTCTGACAAAGGACAAATTTAGTGGGTGCCTCCAATCCCAGCCATACCAAAGCAGCCCAATCTCAGGTTGGCCGTTTCATAGTCTTGCATAGCCAGACCTTTGAATAAACAGAAAAAATCAGGTTTACATTGCAGCTTGTCCAGACCCAGCTCCAGAACCAATCACTGGAAGAGACATGAAGAGACTAACCAGTTTATGTTTTACATGCCATTTTGGGCTGGATTTATCTGAAGTACTTTATGCCACAAAAAGTTCATTCAAATGATGAATATATTTATACAGTATATTTTGCTTTTTGCTATCTAGTTACCTTGCTACTAACTCCCTCAAAAAAACAAAACAAAAAAATTTGATACCACATACCAGGCAAACTTTGGCAATTCCAGTGATTCTTTCATTCTCCAAAGCATTTGTTGTGCCAACTCTGTATTATGCAAGCATGACTCTTTCCAGGCAGACTGATAAAACGACGCTGTTCCCTTTATCTCAGTGTATCTCAAGTCAGCTATCAGGTTAGAGCTCGCCAGATTGAGAAAGTACTTGTGTGTACAATATGCAGCAGACTGTCAGTAAATGGATTGTAGGCGGCCCGTCTAAGGCTGAGACTAGCCATTTCGCAAGTCTTGAGACTGTTTTAGCTAGGATGTAGGCCAGCCAGATTTATTGCTACAAGGGAATGTTGTTTGCATGCGGACCTGGACATGTATTATGTTCTATACATAATTCCAATAGGTAGGTTGAAACGAAATTGAATCCACATGCTTTACAAAACATATTGCAAGCCTCAACTCTACACCTCTGAATCTTTAGATCTAACCGACTGGAAACAGCTGTCTATATAATGTTTTACCCATACAGCTTTTATATAAAAAAAAAAAAAAAAAAAATAATCAGGAAGATGAGATGGATTGATGGTAATTGATTGGCTGTGAGAACGGTTCATCAAGATTATAGGTAATTAACTTTTTAAGGACATATTCTACAGACCTTATATTTTCCCACTAAACAGCACATTTCAACACTAATAACTTCAACTCTTTCACAATATGGTAATCAAGGAAAATTGCACAAGCATCAATATACTGATAGGCCTATTACTCGTACTCTAATTTAAGATGTTTGACCCATTGCACAAATATCAAACATTTACATCTTTACATCAGTTTTTCAAACAGGAAATCAATTACCTCTGAATGAAGTGTCCTTATGTTAAGTTTTATATTTCAACCATTCAGTCAGAGCTTTGCGAAGAAACTTTAAAGAATAAGTATTTCATTTATTCTGGAACCTTTTGTGGTTTACGGTGTCCTCAACTTCAAATTAAAATGGTACATGAACATGTGAAGACTTTGTTGGATTGACTTTTTTTTACTAACTGTAAAGCATTTGTTTCTGTGTAAGCACCCCAATATAAATCAAATACTTGCACAAAATGTAAGCATGAAAATATGCATTTCAGAACCAAAATGAACAAATAATTCCAGAAATCTTTAAATAAGAGTTTAAGTTGTATCTAAGCCAACCCCATCACTGAAACAATTTTGGCTAACCCTATGTACTACCACGGATATTATACAACTGCTGACAGGACATAAAGATTAGCTTTTTCTTAACAACATTATCATAAACTTGAATATTACAAGTTACCAGTTGTTTTATCTTCAAAGTGAAAGTCCACACAGCTACTTTATATGAATCGACCATCTTTTAATTATTGACAGAGGTCTAATAGCAGGGTAGGAATTCACACATTATCATAGCACTCAAGTTTTTCCACACTGAACAAGATGGTGTTTCTTTCAGATCAATTATGCAGTAGAGCAGTTGTAAAATGCAGTGGGAGCAGAAAGAAAATCTCAAACATCATTTTTAAGAGGATTTATCCATAACTTGACTCACATTTACTTCGGTAAACATGAGCGCGGCATGTAAACTTGCTAATTTAGCGTAATGAGTATAATACTATCCTGAGTTACCAGAGCCTAAAACTTTACAGTGGTCATTCAATAAAAGACACTTTTTGAGGTGAGAGCAACGGAATCATGGGAACTACATCTTTGTATTAATTATGAATCAAAGATTGTACATTTCATCAAAAAGATTTCAGATTCTATGCGGTTTTAAGGCCCGCCTACAGGAACCTGAAGTCTTCACTCGCATTATCAGAACAGAAAAGCTCTGTTAATCTCCCTTAATGATGTATTAACCTTCATACAATAAAACACAAACAGGTAGATCTTTTGCTCTTTTGAGTAATCCCTGAAAAGGGCTACCTTGTTTTGAAGGCATTTGCGTGTAAAAAGCATGCAAGCTATGGTACACCATAAGACAAAACGGTGCGCTTTTCGCACCTATTTTTGGAGATGCATATTTTCAAGCAGCAGTACAAAAAGTATCTATGAACAATGCATAATTTCTGAGAGAAAAAAAACAAACTGGAAAAATAAAAGAAACACTGTATGAAAACATCCCTGCTACCTTATTTCTAAATACAAAACCTCAAACCAATAATTTGCTTCAGAATAGCAAGAAGTCCTTTCTTTGTTTTTGTAATTTTTTCCACCTTTTTTTCTAAAACGGCTAAAATTCAGTCCTCAGGGGTGAATGGCATGGATGACAGTCTTCCATCATTTCATCTGCTGAAGGATCCATTAGCATGCAAGCCTCATAGACAAGGACATTTGGAGAGAGACCCTCCTGGGTGACCGGAGCTCCTTCTAGGAAGCTTAAGCCAGGGCTGGGAAAGCCTCTGGGTCGTCCACGTTAGGGACAGATGCTCCACTTGCCTAAAGAAACAGATACAAAAAATAAAAACAGGCTATTTGAGTCATTCCAAGTCTAACATTTTAGGAGATATAGTTGAGCATTGTGGTAATCCTGCATCACTACTTGTAGAACATAAATGCAGGTATAATCCTATGTTCTGACCACCACTGCAAAAAGTATACCTTCTTTTTTTTTTTTTTTTACATGCTGCCAAATTCTAATCTGAAACTATACATACAGAAAGAGCTCCGTTTTTTAATCTCATATACCTGTATGTAGGGGTGTAACGATCCATCGATCTTGATTGATCCATCGATCAAATAACCAACTATGCGACATCAATGCAATGCTTAAAACATCGATATATATATATATATTTTTAAGATGCATGTGTATTTTGACACTAATGCCAGCCATGTCAGTATGCATTTCCATCAGTGATGCAGCAACCTTATAATATTAATCTCGTTTTTCATCATCATTTATAAGATCTAAATATGCTCATGTGGGAGAAAGATGTGCAAGAAGTGCCTGAAGCCTGAAGTTACACTTTGGTCCATTTGTACACGCATCAACATGGCTGCAAGCTCCGGTGACAGGACAGCTCAGAGCAGATCACATGCGATTACATCATACGATTAAATCAGGCTTCCTTTGATATTGTGGCACATTTGAATTCTACATGAGAAGTTTCTATTTTAAAGCGCCAAATTGCTAAATACTATTAGCAATAGAATTATCAATAGATATTCTGAACAGCGCTGACGAGGGAAAGAGAAAACACCTGCCCTGCTAAAGATCAATTACAAGACTTTTCATCTTCACATCAACACCCTTACTAACGTTTATCACAGTAAGTTGTAACAGAATTTTTCAAAACAACTGTGGAAGATGTAGCCAAGAAAACACACGGATAGCACATACTCTCCTATCATGGGTATTTTGCATTGAAAGTCTTGCTTGACTGTTGTAGAGATGACAAACTGTCACTGTAGTGTTTCCCTCATTCCACAAGGCAATGAGCCGTCATCAAACGATTGACGATCACTTATTTCAATTTTTATATTTATTTTCTGTATTTAATTTAGTTGATTTCCCAATGTGTTCACTGGATTTGCACTTTTCAGAGAGCTCCATAAAATATAAAAAATATATTTTGATTGCATTTGTGAAATAAGGAAATGTAACTGATTGTGTACAATAGGCACATAATATCGTAATATCAATCGCAGGCCCATGAATCGAATCGAAATCGGATCGCAGCAGACTTTGAGGTATTGGCAAACATCGGAATAGCTGGCTAAGGGAATTGTTATAACATTGTATCGTGATGAAACATTTGATTTACACCTCTACCTGTCTGCATCATCTGCGCATGAGTATCACAAAGCAGTCTTCGTATGCATGCGTCAGACACATCTGTATGGGCTTTCGGTCAAAATGGACTTTTATGGCTAGGACGACCATCTATGCACGAGACTTAACAGCACCCAAACCTTTACTATTACCATCCTAGCCAGGCGCAATGCAATAAATCTCTTACACGAACATTCTTTTTGGCCTAAAAGGTCACGATCGCAAAATTTGGTCACACCTGGTAGGTCCACCACAGTGTAATCTCATTGGATCAAAAACTTGTTCCTCATAGCTGTATATTATACATCAAAGTGTGTTCTGATGTGTTGTTTTTTTTCCCCCTCAATCTTTAAAATCAAGTCCCTAACTTATACATGTAAAGATATTGTACCTTGTCTGGCCTGCGTTCACGGGGTGGTCTGGTAGCAGGGCCCCCACGACTTCCTCTGCCACCTCGTGGACCGCCACGGCCACGTCCTGGGCGACCCAAGTCTCCAAAGTTAATCTCTAGCTGGGATGTAATGTCATTAGCTAGCTTGCGGAAGTGGTGATCCCCAGCAGCATCATCAGCAGAGGCCTGCGAGAACAAAGCGTATGAATACATGAAATAATAGTCATAACATATTACCATCTTTTTCCCTTAGTATTTTAGCGAGAGAAAAAAATGGCATCACACAAACTAAAAGGAGAAGGATTAATAACCCTTTTCTGAGAATATGTCTCCAGTCTCTTCACTTCTGAATAATATGCCCTGGCTGCTGCTTAAATGTTTTTAAAGAAAGAAACACCAGAGTTGTCCTTTGAATAAAAATACAAAAAAAAAAAACTCATTGAAGGAAAATGAGGTAGCCAGACTGTGACTAAAATGGTCACAAATGCGACCAAAAATAATTGATTGTGAAAATTATTTAAAACCATTGGCGACAGCAGGGTTGTGTGCATTCATTTGCGGTTTCGTCAGATATCATCTTATTGAATACATCTTTAGAGCACGCACCAGTGTGTCTCTTTTTCATGAATCACCCGAAAAGAACTGAGGATTTGAACTCAGGAGCTCAGCTTAGCAGACTGAATCAGATTCACTTTCTCAGCAAATCAGCCATCAGTTAGCTCACAACTGGGAGCGCAGACATTTCAAAACAAGAGTCCCATGTGTATTTCGGGCTTCATATAATTAAGTCCGGTATAGTGTACCACTTTTTTTTTTTCTTCTGGTAATTATTGATTGGGATTGGAGTAGCACAATAAACTGCACCTGGGATTTCATTCAATTTGCACTCTTGTAGTCTCTGTGTCTGGGGCCATCCGGTAACAGTAAAGACTAAGGCAATATTTTAAAACAATTAAAATTCTCTCTCTCTCTCTTAAATATATATATATATATATATATACACATATCACACACACACACACACACACACACACACACACACACACACACACACACACACACACACACACACACACTAGAGCCCGACCGATATGGGATTTTATAGACCGATACCGATTTTAGAGGGGGAAAATTCACCGATTACCAATATGGTGACCGATATATTTAATACTTGAGCTGGAATGAAAACAGACCTTTTCTATGTTGATTTTGCACCGATATGACTATGCAAAAGGTACTCAGTAGGCCGCTTTCTTAAATATTTTTATCAAAGAACATTTGACATTATTATTATTATACATTGTCAACAAATTCTAGAAACACTGAGAAAATAAAGAATAAATAAAAATACAATAAATAGCTAAATAAACATCAGTACTGTATGTTTAGTATCAGTCCAATGCTGACCATTAAAATAAAGAATAAATAAAAATAAAATAACTATCTAAATAAATATCAGGAGCCAGTTGCACCAGCTATACGTACGTTACAACTTAACCTAGTTGTGGCGTAAATGGGCACTAAGTCACAATTTACGCTCTACTAAATATTTGAGCATTGCACCATTACATTTATGTAGGACGTAACCCTACGTATAAACTAAATATATATGGCAGCCTCCGACCAGGAGTAACTGATGGAATAAAAAAGGAGACTCATTTAATGACATCAATGAGCTCATGTTTTGGTTGACAGGCATCAGTCCTTTCGACATACAGGTGCATCTCAATAAATTAGAATGTCGTGGAGAAGTTCATTTATTTCAGTAATTCAACTCAAATTGTGAAACTCGTGTATTAAATAAATTCAGTGCACACAGACTGAAGTAGTTTAAGTCTTTTGTTCTTTTAATTGTGATGATTTTGGCTCACATTTAACAAAAACCCACCAATTCACTCTCTCAAAAAATTAGAATATGGTGACATGCCAATCAGCTAATCAACTCAAAACACCTGCAAAGGTTTCCTGAGCCTTCAAAATGGTCTCTCAGTTTGGTTCACTAGGCAACACAATCATGGGGAAGACTGCTGATCTGACAGTTGTCCAGAAGACAATCATTGACACCCTTCACAAGGAGGGTAACCACAAACATTCATTGCCAAATAAGCTGGCTGTTCACAGAGTGCTGTATCCAAGCATGTTAACAGAAAGTTGAGTGGAAGGAAAAAGTGTGGAAGAAAAAGATGCACAACCAACCGAGAGAACCGCAGCCTTATGAGGATTGTCAAGCAAAATCGATTCAAGAATCTGGGTGAACTTCACAAGGAATGGACTGAGGCTGGTGTCAAGGAATCAAGAGCCACCACACACAGACGTGTCAAGGAATTTGGCTACAGTTGTCGTATTCCTCTTGTTAAGCCACTCCTGAACCACAGACAACATCAGAGGCGTCTTACCTGGGCTAAGGAGAAGAAGAACTGGACTGTTGCCCAGTGGTCCAAAGTCCTCTTTTCAGATGAGAACAAGTTTTGTATTTCATTTGGAAACCAAGGTCCTAGAGTCTGGAGGAAGGGTGGAGAAGCTCATAGCCCAAGTTGCTTGAAGTCCAGTGTTAAGTTTCCACAGTCTGTGATGATTTGGGGTGCAATGTCATCTGCTGGTGTTGGTCCATTGTGTTTTTTGAAAACCAAAGTCACTGCACCCGTTTACCAAGAAATTGTGGAGCACTTCATGCTTCCTTCTGCTGACCAGCTTTTTAAAGATGCTGATTTCATTTTCCAGCAGGATTTGGCACCTGCCCACACTGCCAAAAGCACCAAAAGTTGGTTAAATGACCATGGTGTTGGTGTGCTTGACTGGCCAGCAAACTCACCAGACCTGAACCCCATAGAGAATCTATGGGGTATTGTCAAGAGGAAAATGAGAAACAAGAGACCAAAAAATGCAGATGAGCTGAAGGCCACTGTCAAAGAAACCTGGGCTTCCATACCACCTCAGCAGTGCCACAAACTGATCACCTCCATGCCAAGCCGAATTGAGGCAGTAATTAAAGCAAAAGGAGCCCCTACCAAGTATTGAGTACATATACAGTAAATGAACATACTATCCAGAAGGCCAACAATTCACTAAAAATGTTTTTTTTATTGGTCTTATGATGTATTCTAATTTGTTGAGATAGTGAATTGGTGGGTTTTTGTTAAATGTGAGCCAAAATCATCACAATTAAAAGAACCAAAGACTTAAACTACTTCAGTCTGTGTGCATTGAATTTAATACATGAGTTTCACAATTTGAGTTCAGTAATTCAAATGAACTTTTCCACGACATTCTAATTTATTGAGATGCACCTGTATATGATGGTGTTGGCATTTACACATTTACGAGAAAAAAACCCAACTTGCTTTAAAGCGGCTCTTCAGCATGAAACCGATCTAATGGTGCCGTTTTTAGGGTGCGTCGCCCGGTGTCAAGTTTCAACACATTCAAAAACAATAATAATATTATATATAGGATATTAAAATGAATTTCTATTTTTCCAGCCTGTTGTATTAGTATTTATCATCCCTCATTTATTTTAGATACAGTTCCTATATATGATTTACACAGGGCAAATATACTATTTATTAAAATCTACTTTTATTACGTATCCTATTTTAATGTCTGGAAAACCAGACTTTTAAATATTACATTTTATAAATGCAATGACTGGAATTGTTCGGTTGAAGGGGGTACCAAACTGTGAATCCTGAACAAAACAGTTTGGTGAATAGATGTTTACACGCTGACAAGGTATGAAAGTAGCTACGTGGTTAGCTAGTTAGCTGTAAGCTCGTTGCTACGGAGAGTAAAAGATGGACTTTCCAGCACTGCATCTCACCAACTAGGTAACAGCAAAGCGTGAAATCAACACTCAACGGACACAATCCATCACCGCATTGTTGTCTGCTGAGCTGCAAAAAGATGCTCTGATGTTTACCTTTCAATCTGCTACATTACTGACTGCACTGACAAACTGTAGCTGGCTAACAGCAAACAGATGAGATAAACATGAGTGTCATGTTTGTCAGGGACAGGGTTAGGGTTATATTAGTTATATAAAATGATGGGGTCATTTTTTATTAACTTTCCAGTATGTATTTCACAAACTAGTTAGCAATTTATCAAGAAGAGACTGCTCAAATCCGCACCGGATATTAACTCCACCCTGTCTGCAGAACAACCGGAAGCTCAGAGTCAGCTCTGTAAACAATGGAGTCAGAGCACGCTCTGCTGGACAAACTACACTACGACACCAATTCTAAAGCATTGTTTTCTGCATTATATGTTCAGATAAAAGTTTTCATAATGGTAAAACATACGCCGATACCGATATGAAAACTATCAGCCGATATGAAAAATATAGTGTGACCGATATATCGGTCGGGCTCTAATACATACATACATATATACACAAACCGATCAGCCACAACATTAAAACCACCTGCCTAATATTGAGTAGTTTCCCCTGGTGCAGCCAAAACAGCACCAACCCACATCTCAGAATAGCATTCTGAGATTATATTCTTCTCACCACAATTGTACAGAGCGGTTATACGAGTTACCGCAGACTTTGTCAGTTCGAACCATTCTGGCCATTCTCTGTTGACCTATCTCATCAACAAGGCATTTCCGTCCACAGAACTGCTGCTCACTGGATGTTTTTGGCACCCATTCTGAGTAAACTGTTGTGTGTGAAAATCCCAGGAGATCAGCAGTTACTGAAATACTCAAACCAGCCCATCTGGCACCAAAAATCCTCCATGCGATTATCTAATCAGCCAATGGTGTGGCAGCAGTGCAGTGCATAAAATCATGCAGATATGGGTCAGGTGATTCAGTTAATGTTCACATCAACCATCAGAATGGGGAAAAAATTTGATCTTAATGATTTGGACCATGGCATGATTGTTGGTGCCAGAAAGGTAGGTTTGAGTATTTATGTAACTGCTGATCTTCTGGGATTTTCACACACAACAGTCTCTAGAGTTTACTCAAAATGGTGCCAAAAACAAAACGCATCCAGTGAGCGGCAGTTCTGTGGATGGAAATGCCTTGTTGATGAGAGCGGTCAACAGAGAATGGCCAGACTGGTTCGAACTGACAAAATCTACGATGACTCAGATAACCGCTCTGTACAATTGTTGTGAGAAGAATATAATCTCAGAATGCTGTTCTGAGATGCGGATTGGCACTGTTTTGGTGGTTTTAATGTTGTGGCTGATCAGTGTATATATGAGACCAAGCTTTTGACACTTGTACACAACTATTAACCAAAGGTGCAAACATTCACTGATGCTCAAGAAGACAACACACTACTATATGCATACTATACTTCATGTAAATATCTGCAATGTAGATTCTGAAGAGCAGTACTAAAAAAAATATTTTATCTCTTGTATAAATTATGAAAGGGGTGTGAACAATTTATCAGACAAAATGGAATGCAAACATATCTTCTCAACTATCTATACTGTTTATTAAACCTCCGATTAATGGGTTATCAGCTGTCTTCCTTTTCTTTGACTTTCTATCTTGTTTCAGAACAGCAATCTAAATCGAGCAATTCTGTGTATAAAAATAGCCATTTGCTCCTTAATGTTTCAGTTTAGGAGCCAATGGCTCCCAAGTAATTTTTTTAGTCTGAAGCTATGCTGTATGGTACAATGGAATATTTATCACCATTTGATTTTCTGATATTTAACAGCTCTAATGACAAATACATTTTTGAAAATAAATAAATAGAATACATGCATTTTAAGTGCATGGCAACTGGCAACTCAATACCACAATGGAAAGCGGTCCAAAAACTAGTTTCTTTAAAACGATCAGTTTCTCCTTCAACTACATAACTGGTAACACTTTACAATATGGTTCCATTTGTTAACATTAGTTAGTTAACATCATGAACAAACAATTAACTATATATTTTAACAGCATTTATTAACCTTAGGTAATGTTAGCTAATAATAAATAACACTTGTTCAATGTTAGTTTATGTTAGTTCATAGTGCATTAACTAATGTTAACTAATAAAACTTTTGAAAAATTTAGAATATGTTTTAATTAACATTACCTAAAATTAATAAATGCTGTAAAAGTACTGTTCATTGTTAGTTCGTGTTAACTTATGTTATTAACTAATGTTAACAAATGGAACCTTACTGTAAAGTGTTAAAACATGACAATTTCTTTGATGAATTTATACACTGGAAACTCCTACAAAATAAAATTGAGTGAATCATACATTCTCATACATTACTGTCATTGTCACTACAGCCTAGCTCATTCTCACTGTTGTCAATCAGAATTTCTGGGCAGACATGATAAAAAAGCTTATTTTAAAATATGTGTTATTTAAAAGCTTGGAATTTGGATTACTATTTAAGGTTTGACGGATGTAACATGAACCATAAATGTGCCTATATTAGGGATGTATGCTGATTTAAATGATAAATAAATTACAATGCACTTGCATAAATTATGGTGTCCATTTACATAGATGTTTACAGTAATCCTGATGACTCTCAGAGAGAGAATAATGAAATTCAAACAGCTGTAATAATGCATTAAACCGGGGGCCTGGGTAGCTCAGTGGTAAAATATGCTGGCTACCACCTCCTGGAGTTAACTAGTTCGAAACCCAGGGCGTGCTAAATGACTCCAGCCAGGTCTCCTAAGCAACCAAATTGGCCCAGTTGCTAGGGAGGGTAGAGTCACATGGGGTAACCTCCTCGTGGTCGCTATAATGAAGCCTCCACACGTGCTATGTCTCCGTGGCAACGCGCTCAACAAGCCACGTGATAAGATGCGCGGGTTGACGATCTCAGACGCGGAGGCAACTGAGAATCGTCCTCTGCCACCCGGACTGAAGCGAATCACTACGCGACCACGAGGACTTAAAGCGCACTGGGAATTGGACATTCCAAATTGGGTGAAATAAACAAGAAATAACTAATATTAAACAAGAAAACACACAAAACAAACCCTAATCTCTTTATCCATTGACTATTATTAGTGCCGACAGACAGACTGCGAGTGCAGCTTATGTACAGGTGCATCTCAATAAATTAGAATGTCACGGAAAAGTTCATTTATTTCAGTAATTCAACTCAAATTGTGAAACTCGTGTATTAAATAAATTCAATGCACACAGACTGAAGTAGTTTAAGTCTTTGGTTCTTTTAATTGTGATGATTTTGGCTCACATTTAACAAAAACCCACCAATTCACTATCTCAACAAATTAGAACATGGTGACATGCCAATCAGCTAATCAACTCAAAATACCTGCAAAGGTTTCCTGAGCCTTCAAAATGGTCTCTCAGTTTGGTTCACTAGGCAACACAATCATGGGGAAGACTGCTGATCTGACAGTTGTCCAGAAGACAATCACTGACACCCTTCACAAGGAGGGTAACCACAAACATTCATTGCCAAAGAAGCTGGCTGTTCACAGAGTGCTGTATCGAAGCATGTTAACAGAAAGTTGAGTGGAAGGAAAAAGTGTGGAAGAAAAAGATGCACATCCAACCGAGAGAACTGCAGCCTTATGATTGTCAAGCAAAATCGATTCAAGAATCTGGGTGAACTTCACAAGGAATGGACTGAGGCTGGGGTCAAGGCATCAAGAGCCACCACACACAGACATGTCAAGGAATATGGCTACAGTTGTCGTATTCCTCTTGTTAAGCCACTCCTGAACCACAGACAATGTCAGAGGCGTCTTACCTGGGCTAAGGAGAAGAAGAACTGGACTGTTGCCCAGTGTTCCAAAGTCCTCTTTTCAGATGAGAGCAAGTTTTGTATTTCATTTGGAAACCAAGGTCCTAGAGTCTGGAGGAAGGGTGGAGAAGCTCATAGCCCAAGTTGCTTGAAGTCCAGTGTTAAGTTTCCACAGTCTGTGATGATTTGGGGTGCAATGTCATCTGCTGGTGTTGGTCCATTGTGTTTTTTGAAAACCAAAGTCACTGCACCCGTTTACCAAGAAATTTTGGAGCACTTCATGCTTCCTTCTGCTGATCAGCTTTTTAAAGATGCTGATTTCATTTTCCAGCAGGATTTGGCACCTGCCCACACTGCCAAAAGCACCAAAAGTTGGTTAAATGACCATGGTGTTGGTGTGCTTGACTGGCCAGCAAACTCACCAGACCTGAACCCCATAGAGAATCTATGGGGTATTGTCAAGAGGAAAATGTGAAACAAGAGACCAAAAAATGCAGATGAGCTGAAGGCCACTGTCAAAGAAACCTGGGCTTCCATACCACCTCAGCAGTGCCACAAACTGATCACCTCCATGCCAAGCCGAATTGAGGCAGTAATTAAAGCAAAAGGAGCCCCTACCAAGTATTGAGTACATATACAGTAAATGAACATACTTTCCAGAAGGCCAACAATTCACTAAAAATGTTTTTTTTATTGGTCTTATGATGTATTCTAATTTGTTGAGATAGTGAATTGGTGGGTTTTTGTTAAATGTGAGCCAAAATCATCACAATTAAAAGAACCAAAGACTTAAACTACTTCAGTCTGTGTGCATTGAATTTATTTAATACACGAGTTTCACAATTTGAGTTGAATTACTGAAATAAATGAACTTTTCCACGACATTCTAATTTATTGAGATGCACCTGTATGTGCGTGCACTGAGCCTGCGCGTCTCATTCACTGACAGCGCTCATCTGTGACAGTTCCACTGTATAACTGATTAAACGTGCAGATTTAATTTGTGCTTGGACTTGTTTTAATCACAATGCTGTGATGTAAGTAACGATGTGCTATTTCCCACATTCTGTTAATGTTTCACAAAGTAATGCGTGAAAACATCTCCCAAGTAACATACGTACATCTTTTTGTCGTGTTTTCTTTTATTGCCTTATGAAACAAACAGAATATGGGGAATGGCATCATTACTTACAGCAGATGACTAAAACCAGCCTCAAAGTAACAAAAGGTGCAGAGATGTTGAAATAATCCCCACAGACCAACATGAGCTTGGCTCTCACTCACACAAACATGCTGTGTATGCGCACGCACACTGTTGCTTGAGACTAGGGATGGGCACGAGTACTCGGACGTGGCAGCAATGATCGATCATGAATACGATAATCGATAGTGATCACACATGATGGGACTTTTCACTTAATTCGTAATCCAGTGACAATTACCTGACAACTAAACACAAACATGTCAAAGAGGGAGCTTATTTTTAATTTTGAGATTGATTACAATGTGATTGAGGAGTACTTTGATTCAGAGACGTCTCATAGCAACCAAACTGATACACGACGCTGCAATGCTATCATTACGATAATCAAAAGAGATTGTAATTAACCGTGTTTTGAACACCCACCTCTGCAAAACATTTGCTAAACATGTTTTATTATCGTTTAAATGTAAGAACTTTGACTCGTTATGGATATTATTTAATAAATGTGAATGTTTGTCACTGACTATAAACCTCCCTGCCCTCCGTGATGTAACGCGCACCTGCATTTCGACGAAATGAAGATTTTGGCAGAAGTTTCCAAGCTAGATGTCCGATATAAAGTGTCATTCCGTTGCACTTTCCCCAGTTGAAAGAAACAAATTCAGACTCTCCGAGTTGAATGGAACGCTTCATGAATCACAGCAACAACAATACAGAGCATTGCAGCTTTCCTCACAAGAGCGAACATTTGGACACACACACACTTACACACACCAAGCACATGTGGCAGTGGACTCAACACGCTGAAGCAACGCATATACAGCAGGTGAGTGTTTCAAACAGCTAGACAGAGCGCAGCTAAATGGAACAACACAGCGTCTTCAAAACTGAACTTCAACTTAACATGCACATTAAATCGCGATGGATATGGCGTCTCCTGTTATTTGAAAATAGACGGTTCAGACAGTCACAAAAAAAAAACTGGTGCACGCTTAAGATTACTACTGTAACCTGAAGGAAGAACAGACAGATGCGCGTTGTGCCCATTCTTTCATTGAGTTGGGCAGCGAACCTTCACATAATAACAGAATGATGCATTATATTTTGATTATGCAATCTTTTGTACATTTTGTAACAGATTATTTTATAACAGCCTATAAAAATTAAGACAATACACTGGAACAACAAGAAGCAATTCAGTAGCCAAAGACGTTTGTCAGACATATTATATATACAGTTATGAACGTGTAATTGCCCCTCGAGTACTCGAGTAATTAGTCCGAGTACTCGAGTAGACAAAATGACCAACAATAACCATCCCTACTTGAGACTGCCCAAGTCTCTGCCTGAAGGAAAGACAATGCAGGCAGTCAGAGAATTTCAGCCGCAAGTAAATAAACCGTAACAAATTATCTACGAAAATATCGGCAATAATTCCATTATCAGTGTGATAATATTTTGATTTTCCCAGTTATCGGCTAATAATACATCGGCTGCCGAATATATCGTGCATCCCTCGTTCACTTTGTCTGAAAAGAAGATGATTGGTTTTTTTTACGCATAAGTATAACTATCTTATTATAACCACTTTCAAATAAACGAATAAATGCAATAACATAATTGATGGCATTGTCAATTAAAATTCCCATTGAGAAAATGCATTAGTGCAATTCCATTGTGGTACAGAGTTGCCATTTGGCAGGATTCATATTTTATCAGTTTTCTCTAAAACTATGTTAGATAAAGTTCATCAGTTAACAACAACAACATCTAATTAACTTATAAAAGATGCAGCCAAAACATTATGATTCAGAAGAAACATGCCAAAATGTGTTTAATAGAGCAATTTGTGGAGCACTTCAACAGGTGTCTCCCCTATAAGGGTGACCCCAAAAATGTCTTTGAGACTAAATCAAATGTCATTCGGCATTAAAACAGCATTTTATTGGTTACTCTAAAAACTGCCCTTTTATTTCCAACAATGCATTAGCCTTTGTTTTAAGATCTTCTGGAAGGTGAGAAAGTGAAAGAAAATAAATTGTTGCCGTATGGCTACCAATTACCATACTGGGTCAATAAAAAGTCTGTTAAAAAAATGTTGGAGATTGGTATGGAGCAAATATTTCAATTCAAAATGGGACATAAACATTTGTAATGTAATGAAACACAAAAAGCTCAAAGGCTGTTGTTTTACATACATCATCGGCCTTGGACTTGTGCAGAACGTATCCTTTATTCCAGTCGGCTCCCTCGTTGGCCTTGCGAATGTTGAATTCCACCTTGGCTCTCTCTTTGTCCTGCTGGGCTTTCCATTCATCTAGAGTCATCTCCTTAGGGCCTTCCTCTTTAACCTCCTCAACCTCATTTTCCCTGTGAGAACATCAAATCAACATGAGTTACAGCCACAAATTATGCTTCCAATTAGTCTATGCAGGGAAGAAATTCTAATTAGTCAATTAGGAAGAATAAAGTATATCCCTTCATCAACTGACCTGTAAACATACGTTGGAGGAATGCAAAAGGATTTGTTGTGCTTTTAAAAGGCAAGTGTTCCTACATTCAACTCTAATGTTTCACACCAAGTTTTTGATTACAAATAGTGCAGGCAGCAAATGGCAAGCAATGACTCAGCAGTGTTGTGCTAATTTAGGGCTACTGGTGTACACACTTGTTCTCCGAGTCAGCAGGTGGGTGCTCCTCTCCCTCAGGGGTGTCTTCAGTGACATTTGATTGGTCAAGCTCACTGTAACAGGGGAGGGAAGATAAATTAAATTAAGAAGAATTCACATAATAAACCACAATAAAAACTTTCATTGACTCCATGATTCATATTCATGTTTCAAGAGGTTTCAACGGCTTGTTTTCTTGATGGACAAGACCCTATTTACACCTGGTATTAAGATGTGTCTCAAGTGATCCGGTCACATGTGGTCAGCAGAGACACATCGCTGTTTACACCTAATCACTTAAATGTGTCTCCTTTGACCACTTGTGCTCATATTTCGCAGGGTGGGACAGAGTTCGCGACAACATAAATCAATCACTATGATAGTGTATTATTGCATGATATTAAAAGTGCAGCAAAGTTAGAAAAGAAGAAGAAAGATGCAGCTGAAGTTTAATCGAAGCACAAACACAACAATTCCGAGCAGAATTATCTGTTATTTTAGTGGATTACCTGTATTCACCTGAGCTTCAGATGTGCATGCTTGTCATCTGTGTCTCTGCATGCTGATTTCAGACACACTGAAAATTTGTGAAGTTCTCATGTTTGTGTATATATCCGCTTTTTCCAATTTTCCGATCGGACGGTTATTTCCTTTTAAAGCCGCTCGTAATCAGAAAAGTTGAAACTCATTTTAGCGCAGTGCTCAATTGACAGGTGAGGGGTGGTGCCTCATTTAGACCTCAAATAAGATGTGGTCACGTGTTTTTGAGTACTTTTGTATGTGGTTTTTGTGACCCAATCACAAAACATTTTAGACCCCGTTTACACCTGTATTTGGCGCTAACCACATGTGATCGGACCACCAAAAACCCATCTTAATACCAAGTGTATACGGGGTCAAAGTGTCTGCCATTCCACTGACCTCAAATCATCCTTAACAGTCCCCCAGTTATGAGATCCGCTCCCTCCACGTTTTTCTTCTGCTTTCAGGCTGCTGAAACAAAAATTAACACTTAGCTTTGAAATGTCACAGTTAAGCACCACTATAGCTACCGTTCAAGCATAGAACTGGATGTCAATGACTCACGATCGATCGCTGCCGCTGTGTCTGTCGAACTCGCGTTTGCCGCGCGAGTCAAAGCCGTCATTCCTGCCGACACCTCTGCCTCGGCCTCCGCGTCCTCCTCTGGGACCTCCCCGACCCCGGAACGGCCTTTCACTACCAGACCTGAAAAGGAGTTGCCGTAAATGTTTCAGAATTTTTGTACGGCTCATAGACCCGTGAAATTATCTAGATCTCGCCATTCATCGTGCCAGCTATGAAACCATAGCAACCGTGATAAGACCCCGATCAAGATCCATTAAATTATTACAAATATGTTCCTAATTGACATCAACTGTGGACAAATCAGAGAAACCCAAGTCTACTTCTGCTGGTGCTTTAAACGTTTTAAAGGCAAAACATCCAAGGATCAGCCGTGTGCATTTACACACAAAAAAGGTCAATCGACTCACTTCTCCACAGAGAATTCTCCACCCTCAGCAGGTTTGTTATCAGCGGGTTTGTCAAAGTGCCGTTCACGTGGTGGCCTCCTGTCAGGCCGCCTGTCTGCTGGGGGACGACCCTCCCCCTGACCCACCTGCTGCTGGGACCCTGGTTGACTCTGCTGCTCCGGCCTGCGGCTCATTTTCCTCATGCCTTCAAAACATACACACACAACTGAACCCAACACCACACTAATACCAATTAGTATCATAGAAAACAATGAATGAATGAGATGATCTCATACTGGAATAAAACACAGTATACCAATGCCATAAAAGACAAAGTGTTCCCTTAATCCATTTAAATGTACTTTATTGTAACCAACAGAGCACAATAACTCTTAGCATAAGAAACATTTAACTTTATGAACAATAACAAAAAATAAAAATAAATAATACCCTGAATGTAATGATGTGAATGACAAGTACGGCATAATTGCTAAAAAATGTAGGCTATTCATACTATTATTTTTATTATCATTAAACAAATCCAAGCAGGGGTTTAGTTTGTGGGGGAATGTTTGTTCTTTTTCTATTTTTAGTTTTGACACTGGCAAAGCCATAAACTAGACGTTGTGGGCCTGGATACTAATAGTTCGCTCCTGTTTTGATTGACTGATCCCACCCTCCACCTACCGAAATAGACGCTCTCTCGCGCACCCCAACAACTGATCACGCGCCCGATGTCCCGCCCGCGCGCACCTGTTCGCGAGCCCGCTGTCTACTCTCATCCAGATCACTCAAACAGAGCTACCGACAGCCGAAACAATTTCTGCCATTTGTAACAACCATACTTTCAGCATTACCCACATGGAAGGAAAATGAAAGTTAAATACAAGCTTTTTTTGAGTAAATATAAATAGTACAGATTAAAAAATAAAATAAAATAAAAAAACACTATGTAAACATATGTATATATGGGAAAATGTGAGTAAGTGCCATGTCTGTGAGTACGGATAAACCTTTTAAGTACACACACGAGGTAGGAGCTGCACTGCTCGATCTCAGCAGCGTTCTACAACGCTCTCAGCCCCCCGTACGCCTGAAACCTGTTTATTCCGATTCTGTCAGTCCGCAGTCTCATATTTTCACCAGACGGAAAGCTCTAAGATCTTCAATAAACCCAACGTCTAACAATTCGAGGGATGGCAATGCATCGGGCCTTCACGCAAAGGATCTAGAACATAATTAAGTAGCAACAAGTTAAACAACGTGCGTCACTTAGAAGCAACTTACGGCAATAATAAAGCGCACTTTGCTTAAGGAGTTGAACGTTTGAAGCGTCAGGCGGCTCTATAACAATAGCGATGTGCATGCATGACCTCATGGGGTTAGCAGAGCCTTCTGCAGACTGATCGCTGATGAAAAGTGTGCACAAATAACGGGTCTTATGCAAGCAACGGTTACCATCTTTCTTGAGAGGCACGGGAGCTTGTGTCTCTTCCTTCTTCTCGGGAGCCGGGTTTCTCCTTTCTTTCTGTGACTCCTTTTTGGGCTGCTTTGTAGCCTGCGCGGCGGTCTTGGCGGCACCAGGAGCGGGCGCGTCCTTCTTCTTGGTTTCTGCCTGCTTTAACACCTCAAACGGATCCTCTTCGTCATCAAATAGCTGGTCGAACCGATTGGTTACGACGCAGCCGAAACCTTCTTGCAAATGTCCGGGCATGATGGCGCCCTTTCAGCAGGATTCTCCTCCGATTCTACGGGGCTTGGGCGAGCTGCTCGCTGCTAGATGCCACAAGATGGCTGGAAAAGACTCACGCTTCTCTTCCGGCGTGATAAACATCCGGGACTCTGCGCGCAAAGTTGTGTGGGATATGTAGTCGCACAACATGGCAGATTAGCAGATTACCAGAAACTAGCCTACGGGCCTTTTTAAAGCATTTGTCATTGTCTGTTAGAGCACATATACAGAGATGCTGGTTATATGACCCCATAACTGGAAAGTATGTAGTCTAAACAGCTCGAAATAGCTTTAAGCTTTACTGGACTGGAGGAACCCCGTCAAAGCAACCATTCAGCAGTGTAGCTATAATCTGATTCTGTGCAACAAAAATGTGTCTTGTTACAAGTTAATTATATGTTGAAAAGCTTATTCTCTTGACAGTTCATTTATAGGTGTACAGTAATAGCTAAATGTGGGGTCATAAAAGCTAGTTTCATCCTAGAGTAAACTGAAGCCCCAGAGGTATGGAACACTTTTCTTATGAGAACAATATGGTTTAACTAGCCTAAATGTGTACCAATGCCATTAAATTGGGATGAGACATTCAAGAGGTCACACACATCACAGAGTGTTATCTTACTGGGCAGTGCTAATACTGGAACTTAACATAAAGTGTATACTTCTTATTGTATGTCTTGTACAATTCACTGTCACATAAAATAGATTAAACATGATATTAATAATGTAAGGTTTCAAAGTTAGGAACAAATGCCTATAACTTGTCACACACATTACTTCTCTGGCTCTGTTTTGGATTTATGGGTAAAATAAGGCTGGTAAACTTTACTTGAAGATGGACATTTTGTTCTGGAACAAAAATTACACAGTCATACCTCAAACATGAATTTTAAAGCTGCTGTGTTTTAAGAAATGTATGTTTCTAACAAGTTGCTAAATAAGGACTACAGCTACCACAAGCATGTGAGGATCCATGCCTGATGAAACAGAAAACCTTTGTAGTCCTTATTTAGCAACTTCACTTGTTAGCAACATACTTTAAAAAAAAAAAAAAAGTGGCTTCAAAATTCACATTTGGGGTATGACTGTGTCTTATTTATGTTGTAGGACAAAACTTCCAAGTATCTTAAAGTAATGTTTACCACAGACCTAATATTCCTCAAAAATCCAAAACTGCCATTATAAAACCCATAGAAAAATCACAAGCGAACCCATGGCTCTAAAATGCTAATTATCTTTCAGGGTTTTAGACTACAACCTGAACTATTAGGCTATAAAATGAGGAGGTAATATGATAAGGGTGCATTGTGTTTATTTGTAGAATATTATAATGAATTTAAGTTATAAACAAAAATGTAATGCTTATCTATACAAATATGAATATTTGTGAAAGCATATGATTCAAAGTTTTATGATCATTCTAATTAATTGTACATTGATTCATGCTCTTTTAAACATAGTTTTTTAAAGGGATAGTTCACCCAAAAATTAAAATTTTTAGAAGAATATCTCAGCTCTGTAGGACCTCAAAATACATGTGAATGGGTGCCACATAAAGGGAGCATAAATGTAATTCATATGACTCCAGTGGTTATATACATGTGTTCAGACAGGATATGGTGTGGGTGAGAAACAGATACAGTTTTAAGTAATTTTTTGAATCATAAATTCTCCTTCCTGCTCAGTAGGGGGTGACATGCACGAAGAATGTGACTCAACAAAAACAGAAGAAGAAGAATGGGAAAGTGAAGTGGAGATTGACTGAGCAGGGAGGAGAATTTACAGTAAAAATAGACTTAAATATTGATCTGTTTCTTACCCACACCTATCATATTGCTTCTGAAGATATGGATTTAACCACCAGAGTCGTCTGGAGTATTTAATGTTGCCCCCTTATGCGGATTTTGGTGCATCAGAATGTTGGCACCCATTTACTTGCATTGTATGGACCTACAGAGCTGAAATATTCTTCTAAAGGTCTTCGTTTGTGTTCTGCAGATGAAAGAAAGTCAAACACATCTGGGATAGCATGAGGGTGAGTATATGATGAAAGAATTGTCATTTTCGGGTGAACTATCCCTTTAATGTTTTTAATGAAAGTTGTTATAAAGTGTTACCTGTTTAATTAGTAGTATTCAATTAAAATGTACTGAAATGAGTTATAAATTAATTATATGCATAATATCAATTTGTACAAACAAGCTTTTAAAAAAGAGTTTCTTTAGATAAAAACGTGGTGTGTATTGTCATATATTTGTGTTTGATGTGAAATGTCACACACCCTGAAGAAAAGTCTTTATAAATATTATTTTATGAGGCACATAAAATAACAGCACATGACTGAATCCAAGAGACATCTTGCCGTTCACAGTTAAATTGCGACCTTTATTTGGAAAGTGGAGAACTCTGCATGAACTGTCATAAGGGAGAGGCAGTTGATACCCAAACGCACAGGTAGAGGGCTAAAGAAGGCGAATGTGATTTATGAGCAAACATTCAGGTATATACAGTATCGCAGGTTTGTTTTCATTCAAAGTGTATTTATTTGTACAAACGCTTGTCTCACACGCAACAGAGATGCCAAATGCGGTGACAGAGGCGATGATTGAGTCGTATGCTCTTATGATTTTGGTGATGTCAGCGTTTTTTGTGTACTTTTGTGGCATGGTCTGGGCATTCTGCAACCCCAAACTCAGTGGCATAGCTGAGGACACAGAGTGCGACACTGGCAGTTTTTCACAAGTCTCTCTGCAACAAATCTTTGCAGATCCTGGAGATGTGCTCACAAGCACTCCGACATATGCGCAAAATTTGGCCAGCTCCGAATATATGGATCAACCGCACAGATGTTACATCGCTTCGTCTTGAATTGTGGATTAATATTTTCAAGTCTCATTAGAGTTCGTATTAATATTAATTCAGCTGAAAAGTGTACATCTGCACGAGTACAGTGACCAGAGAACTCCAGCTGCAAGGTAAGATTGACAAATCAGTGTTGTTTTACCTTTGCTGTCAAAGTAGGATTTGATAATATGGCCTTTAAAGCAAGTTTATGTACCTGATGGGCTAATCCAGTTGGGTAAGACTGATTGGTGTTCATGCTACATATATTAGCTTATACTGTAATTACCATAGTAATAACAATGTGTTTTACCCCGTTCTGCCATGTCTTTGTGACCAAACATCCATAAAATTGCAAACACATAACGTCATTTTGGTTAATGCATTTGTTTCTTTATTAATACAGGGAAGTGCATCTCTTTGATCTTCATCACCATGGCAATCCACTTATCCCTGCAATCCCTCATCTAGAGACTAGCACCATTAGATTCTGCTAATTATGTTAATTTAATGCTGTGTAGTAAAATAAACTGTTGTTACCATTGCACTTTATATCTTTTTTTTAATTGTTTTTTTGCCTTTGCTTTGAGTGCTAACAGAAGTCTCATGTTTAAACTGAATGACAGGAACACATTTTTTGTTGAATGTATCAAAGTGACATTCAAATCTAGAGAAAAAATAAAATACAAATTAAACATACAGTTTACACTTTGCCAGGTGAATTAGGAATGACAGAAGGATTGTTCCATGTCCAGTATCATTCATTGGAAAATGATGACAGGGCAGATACAGTGTCCCTCACTCCAGACTACGCTGATTTTGGCCCAGTTCCCGTGGCAGTGACATCACCCTAGTCTGAGCCACAAGCTCAAAGGGGCCGAGGCAAGGACTACTGCTCACCACACAGAGATTAAAAACCAACACGAGCTTAAAGATCTATAGATTTATTCATATAAATATACAGGTTGTAAGGCTTTCGGTTAATCAAAGCACTTTGGAAGAAGCTCTTTCCGGTGTCACGATACTAAAATGGGCATGAAAAGTGTTTAAAATGCATTTAGGGTCCCATGTCTTTTATCGGTGTGCATCTATACTGACAGTTCACATACAATATGACATCACAGATGCCTAACCAAAGCTTACAAATGTAGACCCAAATTATAATGCAGAGATTACTCACTGTTCACAGTAATTACATTTTAATAACTGGAATACACAGCATCAACAAACCCAATATAAATTGTAAAATAATTTATAAGTATTTAAAAAAAACATGTTTGTAAATAAAAGAAAAAACATGGATGAATGACAAAATGTAGCAAATAAGGTCATAGCCATGCTAGACAACCTATAAACCTATTAAGTATTTCAAAAGATCTTTATGAATAGGGAATTATATTTATGAAGTATGTAAGTACAAAGACATTTATCCATTCCTTGGGGAAATCTAAAACAGTGTTTGATGTGGGGAATGGAATGTGTGAGAGATGTGCTGTATTTGTCTCCAGTATGTACATTTATTTTATTACTGGATCCTCGTCTCGCAGTTTCTTCCGCACTGTATCTTCAAGTTCTAATAACTTTACATAGAGGGCCTCTGACATGTTTTCATCAATATCCATCTGAAAAAACACAAAAAGCAGTTGATGTCACAGTCAAATTATGTAAAGTATAGCCGTACGCATAATTTTATTAACTTTGTAAGATTATCAGTTGAAAAGCGCAGTTTAACCATTACTTTGAAGAACTAATCCAATACATACAGTATTAGCCTAAATTATGTTTTGTCTAGAATTGAAATTCTGTGCCTAAAACAGGGCCCAACAAACAGAGGAGAGGGAATGCTTAAAGCGATTGACAGTTCTGACCTTGTGAGGCTAGGTGTAATTGTTTCCAAGCCCAGAGGTCAAACTGTGGTATTTAGCCATCGGTTCCAGTGACTCAGGTTTCTGCATGAACAGCCAAAACTGTGTAATAAAAAACAATGGATGAAAACTGACTCTAGGAGAAAGCTATGAAGCTCAGAAAGTGATGCTGAATCATTTCTGCAACTGACATACAAGTTTAATAAAGGGGTTTGATTTTATATTATATATATATATAAATACTGTATATATCTCAATGTATGAAACACTTACATTACAAATACTTGAATGTTCATGCCAGTCACAGAACCATGAACACTCAAATTAACTAAACTGTACCCTTTAAGGTACATGGGCCATCACTGTGGTGTTATAACTGTGGAGTTATAACTCCTTTATAATCCATTTATAAAGAACGTTTATAACATGTTTTAGGTACATAATTGTACCCTGAGGACCTATTGTGTACCTTTAAAAGTACATTTATATATTTTATTCCTCTAGGAACAAAAATGTACAACCACAGTGTGTGGTCCTATAAAGCTGCAGAAGATGCCATTGTAATTTTTCAAGGTTAAACTTGTTTCTATGAATATTTGGGGTGGTTTTGGCTCGTACCAATGCCTCTGCTCCATTATAAGGTGTGAGGTTAAAAGTGTTGGTAAATATCCTTATCTGAAATGACAGGACACACAAAAGGTCATCAGACATGAACTATGACTTAGACACAAACTGAATGTATGCGTCAAAGCACAAATAAAGGCTACCTTTGCGTGAGAGTTTCCTACGGTACTCCTCCATTTAGTTGTACACAAGAAGTACAGCTAATCTGAAAACAAATGGGTGACAAACCAGCCACATTATTGGCATGATGAGGGTCCAGAAGAATGAAGGTAGAGTGCCAGAGGTTAGTCATCACCAGTCCAGGACAGATTACTGATGAGTACAACCCTGTGAACCGATTAGTATGCATGACTAATTCAGGTAACAATTGTCTGTCATTGTCAACCAATTTTAGGAGGTTTTGGAATGTGTAGCTGTATGTAAAATAATAAAATATCTCATTTAGGATTTGTAAATGCCTTTTCCTGTTTACTACCGCTGGGGCAAATAGCTTCACCCTTCGTGGAAAGGATGCAATGAATTGCTCATGGAAACTAAGGGTCCACTTACCCGGCTGTAGTAGTGACGGTTTAGGGTTAGGCTACAGGTCAGAGGCATATTTGGTGGAGCTGTAGGGTTCATGGCCTTTCTGATGCTGCACGTCTCCTAGAATAAAGGCTGATCGCTGGCCATTACTGGAGGATGTCCAGATCACTACTGAGTTGTGGTCCCCTTGGCACAATAAGGGCTCCAGCTCCCTCACCTGTTCCAGGGCAAAAATGCAGTGGAATAAGTGAAAGTATTGTTTTATGCTTATAAACAATTTCAGTTTTTACAAAGTTTTTTAAGGCTATGATGATGGATCAATGTAGATGATTTTAGATGTGATGTGAGGTCTGTATAGGAATATTACAAGGTTACTTGATAAGGTCATATTGAATTATGTGTATTGCAGTCATATTTAACAAGTTTACTTTGAAAATTGACTGATAAGGGAGTGGGGTTAAGCACTTTTCATGTATTAAATGCATGGTACACCCAAAAATGAAAGTTCTGTCATTATTTACTTACCCTTATATTGTTCCAAAACTGTATGACATTATTTCGTAGAGCACAAAAGAAGATTTTGAGCAGTATAACAACCTCAGTCACCATTCACTTTCATTGTATGGGAAAAAAGATGCTTGGAGATGTTTGGAACAACATGAGGAAGTAAATGATGACATGAATGCCTTTAAGACGACTACAACACTTAAAGCACAAAACTAAATGGCTGATAATCATACAGACTGCTTCATAAAATGAACGAATGTATAAAAATAACTATTTTTTTTTCTAAAGAAAGGGCCTCTTTATTAGTACATTTTTCAATGAATATAGCCTGTTTTGATGGATGCCACCCCAATGACTATCTGAAATATTTGATTTTGTTTGTGATGGACATATTGATTTCTTGCAGCTGCCTTTGACATTTTGTTGTTTGTGTGTGTATTTATATACAGTATATATATATATATATATATATATATATATATATATATATATATATATACACACACACACACACACACACATACACACACACACAGTATATAAACTAAATGGCTGACAAATTTATTTAAAAACTAGAATGTAAATGTGTGTGTTTGTGTGTGACAGAGAGAGAGAGAGAGAGAGAAACAGAAGGCAACTTGACTAGAAATACAAGCCATCAAACTCCCTGTGAATTGGTGCCATCCCAGCAGAAAATCGGTATGTCTCGTCTGGCCTTCGAGGACACAGACTGTGACATCTACTGCAACTTTAATGTCAGAGCCAATTGAGCAACAAAATCTCCAAAGTATCAATAAGCATCTGGAGAGAATGGTGCTGCCCAAACTTCAGCTTCCAATGCTAATGATAAAATGCCTTCTTGCAAATGAACGAGCTCTTAAATTAGCAAACACTTCACAAGGAAGCACTAGGTTGAAAATTGAGGACTCAGAAATAACTTCAGCACCAAAGATTTTAAGATTTTTTTTATTTTTTTTAATCCCCTTTTTCTCCCAATCTGGAATGCTCAATTCCCACTACTTAGTAGGTCCTCGTGGTGGCGCGGTTACTCACCTCAATCCAGGTGGCGGAGGACAAGTCTCAGCTGCCTCCGCTTCTGAGACAGTCAGTCCGCGCATTTTATCATGCGACGCATGCACAACTTACCACGCACCCCACTGAGAGCAAGAACCACTAATCGTGACCACAAAGAGGTTACCCCATGTGACTCTACACTCCCTAGCAACTGGGCCAATTTGGTTGCTTAGGAGACCTGGCTGGAGTCACTCAGCACACCCTGGATTCGAACTCGTGACGGGTGGTAGTCAGCATCAATACTCGCTGAGCTACCCAGGCCCTTTCAGATGAATTATTGATCAGGGGCCGGTTGCATAAACATAGCGACTAACTTAAGACTTCATCTAACAATTAGCCTGACTAGCTAAAGATGCCATAGAAAGCCTGTTGTATAAAACAAGCTTGCAGTTGTCTTTATTAAGACTAATTCGCATTGCATTGTGGGAAAAGTAAGACACTGAATAGCTTAAAAGATGGCCGACTGTGGAATGCTCAATACAGTTTTCATTCGATGAAAATATTTGCCTATTAGAGGAATACAGTGCTTCAAAATTGATTCCAATGAACAAATTGAGTGATTTTAACCCAAATAATAAAAAACACAAGAAATTTTGCTACCATCATTGAAGAGAAAATCTTCTACGAAGTCTCAACTGAAGCCCCCACCAGATCAGCTGACAGTAATTCTCCATGGCAACATAGAATGTAAACAAAAGTTAGTCTAGGGGTCTGATGTCCTACATTTTGGTCTTAAGTTAGACCGATCTAAGTTTTTATGCAACTGACTGAAAAAGTTAAGACCAAAATTTTAGACGACTAACTAGTAAGACTAGTATAAAACAGTTTTATGCAACCGTCCCCAGGGCAGCTGCCAGGGAACACATAATTGACAACAGTGAAATGAAACGGTGGCACTTATTTGTGGATGAAATATTGTTCTTGGAGATCTTTATGAGACAGGTGATTCATTTGATATTGTTTCATGGAAAAGACATATTGTGAGCATATGTTGTATTCTAGCATGGCCAAATTCTGCTCTCATAAGGTTAGCTCAAACTGCCCCAACAAAGACTAACATTTCAAGGATTCTAAAGTTGGCTGTTGGATTTAGAATGTTAGTAACATAACTATCATTTTCAACCCCCCAAACAAACAGCAACACTTCAAATATTCTAAAGTTGACTGTTGGATTTAGAATGTTGGGAAACGTAACTGACATTTTCAAACTGCCCCAACAAACACCGACAATTCAAACATTCTATAGTTGGCTGTTGGATTTAGAATGTTAGAAAACGTAACTGTCATTTTCAAAAATTTTAAGTTGGCTGTTGGATTTAGAATGTTGGGAAATGTAACTGTCACATTCAAACTGCTTCAACAAACAACTGCTGAAATTTAGTAGCCTAGAGAAACAAATACCTTTCTTGTATTTATGTGTGGCTAAAGAAACATTTGTCTATTCTTAACAGAAGGAAATGACCAAACAGATTAGTGGCAAACACCATGTAATCCAATGGGTGTGATCTTATCTTCCTGGGTCAGAATACTCTCCGAATACCCTCTGGACAATATCACAGACTACTGCTATGTTTAATAACATACTATCATACAGTATACTGCCTACTACATCAGTACATACTGTAACCTGCATGCTATTTTTAAAAGCAGTATACAATAATGTACACAGTATGCAACTATTTATTTATTAAATGGTATAATACCAAATCAATAGCACATAATAGATGCATTACACTGTGCACAATTTTTAGTTAATCTAGTTGTCTGGGTATCACAGGAAAATACCATTATGCAACGTTTGTATACTGCATACTGAATTATTTTCAAATGTAACATGAGTGCTTTGTTTTTTTCCAGTTATGCTATTACAAAACCTTTAGATTTTCAATTGTGGGTGTAATGTTGGGGACTAACATTCTTTATTAGACATAATATGCAATAATACAAAAACAATGTATATTGAAAGATATACATAAACTGTACCTGGAAGAGACCTTTATAAAAAGGCTTTGTGATCTACCTTGGGATTAGGCATGATTCCAGCATTAAGGTACAGATAGTCTAATATGTTGTACCTGTTGAAATAAATAAAAGCTAAAGTTAATAAGGTAATAAAAATAGCTAAAGACTTTATCAAATCTTATAGTGAGTTCATCATATTTCGGGTTTCAAAAGTGCTACATTGTTTGTATCATTCTGAGGGTGTTGACTCACTGAATAAACTTTTTTTTTATCTATTTTTGCTGATCTTTGTATAAATTCTTGCAATGGGTCCACTCCACAAATCCACAATCCAAATTGTACTACATTGTTTCTGACACAGTTAATTATAACATCAAACCACAAAAAAAAAAAAAAAAAACACAACACGTCTCGTAACCAATTATGAAGTTTCAATATACTGTACAATAAGATAAGAGATTTACAGTGGAGGACTTTCAGTGAGTAACGAGTTGATTTTTTTTGTTTTTTTTGTTTTGTCTGATCCTCACACTAAACTACTGAATGACTTCAGAACACTCAAAATATTGCAGACAAGTTGTACGGACTAATTGTATGGTACTTTTATGCTGCTTTTTCATTTTCTTTTGGAGTTCTAGGTCACTGTTTGCTTTCACTGTATGGATTTCAAGAGCATTTTTTTTATTTCAAGAGTAGCCCGAATATTCTTCAAAATTTCTCCTTTTTTGTTCCACGTAAGATAGAAAATCATACAGGTTTGGAATGACATGAGAGTGAATAAATTACAGAATGTTCCTTTTGGGTTGAACAAACCCATTAAAAACATGGTGGATATTGGTAAGTGGGTGCTGCAATCTCTTACTTCAGCTTGAACTCCTCAGCAGCCCTGATCACAGAGTGCATGTTGCCAACATCTAAATGTAGTAGAGAAACTTGAGCTTGAGGATGAGACACTAGAAGAGCCTGTCGGGCTCTCTGTATGTTCCTACAGGCCAGACAGAGCTGCAGCTGGACATCCTGGGTCAGTAGACGCTCGCACAGGGCAAGGCCAATACCACTGGACACACGGACACAGACACACGGACACACGGACACACGGACACACACACACACACACACACACACACACACAGTTATAAAATAGTGTATGTTTAGAATATAGTTTGCATTTAGTATAGTATAGTATGCTGAATTATTCAGTTTAAAAATATGAATGGCCATTTCTATCTTTCTTTCTCAGATGTCTTATTTATTTTACAAAGGGGTTAAGGAATAATCTTTCTTTGACAACAAAAATATCAGCTAGAACAAGACAGAGACAGAGCTGATCATGTACATATAGAAGTTTTCATTACTGCAACAGCAGCATGATTTAAAACAGAGATTATTGTTACTATAATAGTGATGCGAAACTATTACAACAAGATTGTTAAGAAAAATAAGATTTCGTTACCTGTTTGCACCGGTTACCAGCACTACTTTCTTCACCCTATCTACACATTCGTTTAGATTAGAATATATAAGAATCGAATTCTGCACTTTCCCTTTCGCAACAGATAATCCGTCTCTTTTTGCGTGTGTACAGATGGAGTTTACGCCGCCATTGTGTGATTGGAGGTCACACATCTATCGACCAATCACCTGCTTTCTTTCTGTGATGTGACATCTACACTGACCAATCAAGCATTAGCCACTGACTCAGACCAGACCAACCAATCGTCGAAAAGTAGACGTGATACAACTATTCACCAAATCCCAATTTTAAAATCAGTTTTATTTCCACTTCTGAGTACACACAATGTTAAAATTAATAATCTAAGCTGTACACAAATGTCCAATTTAGTCATCACTTTCTTTATCTGACAGATACAGTCACCTAGGCTTCTGTCAGTGAGAAATTTGTGCTTTTATAATTATAAAATGTCCAGGAAACAATTGTTAGACTCGTCAATTTATTATCATATGTACAATTCCCTAACATTTACAGTTTCATTGAAAATCATTATGTCTATTAAAGGAATAATGCAAGAATGCGCAAGTTAGAGAGGTGACAAAGAGAGTATTCCAAGGATTAATTATAACATTGCAGGATATTTTGCTATGAACAAAAAACATCCAGTTTTCCCATTCATTTCGGTATGAAATTTTCAATGTACACAAAAGTAGGCTTACTAAGCTATAATAAACGTTTATTTCCACTCTTTACAAGACCTTTTTTTTTTTTTTTTTTTTTTTAAGAAGAATGTGGAATATTTGCAGGTTTTTGTAAACAACTCATTACCTAAGAAAGGGCTGTTTTATGTTGTTGTAAGGTTAACTGATCAGTGAGAACTTCAGTTTGTGAATATACTTGATGAGAAACCAGACACATTTCTGGCATTAAACTGTGCAGAAATGAAGCAAAGACCTATCTACAATGCAACCTCAACAGTCATGTCAAGAATGTTAAACAGCTATACATAATTCCATAGATCTTTAAACCCAGATCCAAATCACTTCTTATGGTTTGGTAAATCACAACCGAAAACAAAAGGTGTGCAAATGTAAAATATTATGGTCATGTACAGTGACCTTCCAAAAATGATTTCCAAGTGTACAAATTAATAACAAATTAAATTTGAGTGTCCCATTTGCAGCACATTTGACATCCAAAAACACTTCACAACGTACTGTAAACCATCGTAGTGCATCTGTTCAATACAAATCCAGTATTCCTCCAAACAAAATTTTAGCAATTCAGCACAACCTTGAATGAATACACACACACACACATATACATATATATACATATATATATATATATATATATATATATATATATATATATATATATATATATAAAATAAGACAAAACCGCTTTAGTAAAGCTTTTCAGTTGTTCTATTGATACTCAACATTAAAATGACGATAATCAATGTGCATAAATAGTGTTCCCTGTTTGATAAAAAATACCCAGAAAGGAAAAAAAAATGAAGACATTTGACATTTGACATAGGACATACAATGAAAAATGTGAGATTAGTACAAAGTAATGTTACTATTGGATTTCATCCAACTTCATGCAAGTAACTTGTGTAACTTCAGTGATTTCTGTAAAAGTTATGGAAATTCAAAGTTGATTTACAAATATGAGAATGCTAAAATTTCAGCTATTAGCATGACATGATGCAAAAGTTGTTTTGAGCAACAAAAAAACAAAAAAACAACAAAATAAAAGATGTTCAGTTTCACCTTTACAAGTCTTAAATAACCACCATAGGAAGATTCTAGTGAATAACACGAGGAAAAGCACAAACACTTTTATAATGTAATACATTTAAATATTAACACTATATGTAGTTTCAGGATATCACTATTATTATTATTATTATTATTATTATTATTACAATTCTTTGACCAATGGAAAAGTTTGCATGTTAGGTTTGCTTTTTCAAATGTTGATTTTGAAATTGTGTGAAAACCAGATTAATGCACTTAAAAAAAAAAAAAGCTAAAAAAATGTTAATCTACTTGGTTGAAAGTGTGTTTTAGCTTACTCCAGAATAATAATATTTAAAAAAAAATAACAAAATACTTCTTAATAAATGAGATGAACATATGCACAGACATTGAGACATCAAGATAAAACCAAAGCTGAATCTGAATGTCAATTAAAATGCATTCTTATTTACATTCAAGCTGTCTTCGGCCCCAAAATACTGAACACAACATTAACATGGAAATGTTAATCACAAAAGGCAAATGTGGCAGTGAGGAGGGCGGGGCCGGGTCGTGATGCTGCACGACCCGGCCTAATATCAGGCTAATCAGGCTAATCAAGCCCTAAAGAGGGACAAATGCACCAGAGGCAGCAGTTCCAGAGAGAGAGAGAGTATTACGGGCAGTTGCCCGGCATGTGTCTTTGTCTTTGTCTTTTTGTTTAAGTTTATTATTAAATTATTATTTATATTGTCAAGCATTCTTGCCGCATCCTTTCCCTTTTACATTGTTACAGCAAATTATTTCCCAATGCCAGTTTGTTTCTAACTTTAGACAGATATCCTAGATAGAGTAATTTGGAGAAAATGCACAGCGTGTAAAATCTAATCCTTCTGTGTTAAAGGTGCCTAAATTCATTGCTACATTTATTTTGGCCTAGTGCTGCCCAGTTATTGTATACCAGCCAACTACACTTAGTTAAGGGGGGTAAAAAACCGCATTGTTCAATTTGACAATATATATCAGTTTGCCTTTGCACACTCACAGTAAAAATTGCTACAGAAGAATGATGGATTCTTCTCTCTCTGTCTATACGGGAGAAGATATAAGTGCCTGTTGTAGTGTATGATTGACTGGAGTCCTGTGGGAGCACTGAAATGTCTCTGAAGGTGCCAAGGTTGGCAAATAAGTCGACACTATGGCTTGCACTCCAGTAGGGTACGATGAATCTCCTGGAATGATGGCCGTTCTTTGGTGTTCCTGTGCCAGCAGCTTAACATGAGCTTGTAGATGGAGTCAGGACAAATTGGCGGCTGGGGCAGGTATATCTGAGAATAAGAATATATTCAGAACTATTAGATAGTGCCCTGAAATTACATATAGATGTTTTAAGTCTGAATATGAGAGATCACATTTCAGTTTAATCAGAAGATCTCTCCAATCTCTACACAAATGTGGTTCACTATTTTTTGTACCTGTCTCCTTTGATCCCGAAAGAACTCCCCTGTATTTTCAATGACCTGCTCGTCTGATAGCTGTGAGTAGGGCTGCTCTTTACAGAAGGTAAGCATCTCCCAAAGGGTTACTCCAAAAGCCCAGACATCACTGGATGTGGTGAATTTCCCCTGCAGATGTTTGAGACACTGAGTCAGATTATTATGGACCCAATCTGTTTTTTTTTTCTTCCCATACCTTGTATTAATGAATTAACGAAACCACAAAATTGTGATGAAATTGTAATGCACAAAAATATCAAACCATTGTTTTGGCCAAGAAATATTGTAATTAATAAATTGAACACAGTTCATCTTTTCAGTTACAATCTACCGTCTTTGTACAGTATAGTTGACTCTTGCCTGAATGTATGCTTGTATGATTTTATTGTGTTAACTAGTTTACCTGACAACTATAGCAAAAATGTAATGATTTTGGAGCATTTTTTCTAATTTAAAATGCTAATCTAACATAAGTGTATGAAACCAGTTTACAAAGTAAATGCTAGAGAAAACACGTGTGTAGTTTGACTTTTGACTCAAAACCTTATATTTACTGAGATATAGCCCTTGTGACAACTAGTCCTGGTCTCCTCTATGTTTTTCTAGGAGACTTTCAAATCAAGATTTATTGTTTGTCTAGGTTGTGTGAGTGTGTCTAACCAGAAGAATGCTCTCCCAGGACATCCAGCGGATGGGCAGCACAGCTCTGCCCTGGATGCGGTAGTAGTCTCCACTGTACAGGTTCCTACTCATGCCAAAATCTGCAATCTTGATAGTGTAGTTCTTCCCCACTAGGCAGTTGCGGGTGGCCAAGTCCCGATGCACAAAGTTGAGAGAGGAGAGGTACTTCATGCCTGAAGCAATCTGTGAGGCCATGTGGTGTAGGTTACTATAGCTGAGAAAGACAGTTAAAACATAGAATGTCTTACTTTTGTGTGGTTATGGTAAAAAGTCATGTTTAACAATGAGAAGTTGCTAATTGACTCATTCTGTTTCTGTAATTCCATTTACTTCCTTCATAATACAAAGCCCATCTTTCAATAATAGGCATTCTACATGTAACAATCCACCACTGCATTTGCACTTACAGTAGTCATTACTATATCTACTTTCAGGCTCTTGGCAGATTCTTTGCTTGTTACTGTAGACTAATGCAGTGTGATATCTACCTGACTGTTGGAGCGTTGCTGAGAAGAGCGATCATGCCCTCGGGCTCGTGGCGAGACAGGAACTGATTAAGGTCTCCATTCTCCATGTACTCAGTGATCATACACAGAGGGTCGGAGCTCATACACACTGCCAGGAGCCGGATAATGTTGGGGTCTTTCAACCGTGACATGATCTTTATTTCCTTCAAGAAATCATTCCTGTAAACAGAGGAAAGAAGCTGTGGCAATTTGGCTTTAGCTGTGGTTATTTTGGAAGCTAAAGCCAAGAATGAATAGTTCCGGGTTCATCAAGGACAAGGTAAGCTCAGTTGACAGCACTGGTGGCATAATCTTGATTAACACAAAAAATAATTTCGAAAAAACGAAAAAAAAAAAAAAAAAACCCAGTTACTGTAAAGCGCTAACAATGGTGGTGACTATAACAACACACACAGTCTCAAAAGTATATAGCCACAAAATGTAAACATTATACATGCTGATATGATTTTAGTGTGATAAAATCACTTAGTAACCTTATCTAAGTAAAGTTATTTTTTAAATTAAAACATTGTTGCCATGACAACATTACACCAGTAAACTAAAATCATTCTAAAATCATTTAGAACAGAGATTTTATCACACTAAAATCATGTTGGCATGTATAACGTTTGTCTTGTGGCTATACTTTTGATGTTTATGGACTGGCCCCATTCAATTCCATTTATTTATTTTATTTTTTTTTATAAATGTGGGGATGAGTTAAAATTATTTTATTCTCCATATTACTGCATATTCTACAAATACTGTCAATTGAGCTTAACTTGTACTGAACCCAGAACATTCCTTTAATATTTACTAAATAAATATTAAAGTCTTGCACATAATAATTCATTATATGATAAAGCTCTGTGATAATTTATGTATTTGGTTTTAAATGCATTTTTTGTTTATTAAAATGAAGTGTCAACGTTTCAGTTTATGGAAGTCATCCTGACTGTAACATGTGGGCTTGCAAACCTAGCATTTTTATTTGCATCCGCTCGAAGCATCTTAACAGCAACAAGCACTGTTTGGTTTTCGATGACATCGAAGGAGAAGTCCTCATCCATAAAGTCTTGCATGCCTTCTGCTTCACACAGATGCACCTGGCAACAGGCAATAACAGACATTCAGTATAATCAGACAGCCTTCAAACATTTGCTTTAAATTCACTCAGAATATAACAAAACAAGCTTGATACAGAATAAGACTAGACATTTAAACAGGTCTTATTTAAGCAACACAACCTAATTAAAATCATCATTCATCAAAACTATGATCATTCTTGTTAAGAAGTCAAGTGGTCAGAACTGACCTCTCCAAACTGTCCTTCTCCAAGCTTTTCTTTAAAGGTAAGCAATTTTCGTGGAAACTCTTCCACAGCAACATCTTTCCCTGACAGCAAGTCCATGGCGAGGGCAGGCGCAGCGTACAGGTTGCCCCCAGTCACACCTTGCAGGTTGACAATGTCTGCCTCAGCGTAATGTGGAGCACCATCTTGTGCACTTGCTTGAGCGGACTTGGAAGCTGTACTTGTTGATGCTGCAGAAAAAGTGAAACACATCTATTGAGGTAATCTGAAACGCAGATTACAAAGCTAAAGACTAGTAGGACATGTTGGACTGTACATACCGTAAGAAGCTTTACAACACTGAACGGTGGTACAATTTTTAGCATGCATTCAAAATCCATGTTTTACATTATATAAAATACGTGATGCATGTATGGATTTTATTTTATTCTATTTTATTTTTACAAGTACAAAATTGGTCATAAAAACTGTGCTCATGATAATTAGAATTATATATGCATAAGGACTAAAAGAATTAGTAAAATTCTATTTAAAATAGATTTAGATGGAGTATAACACATCAAACAGCAGGAAATGTCATATTTAATATATTATATATATATATATAGTAAATGAATGTAAATATATTTAAATATAGTTATTTTACATTTGATCAATATTTACATTAATATTTTAAATTAATGTAAATATATTTAAATGTAACATTCGCCCCCTAATATATACCCATGTTCTCTGAAACTCACAAGCATCCTCTGAAGTCTGAGAGAACTCAGGCAGTTTGCGGACGAGGCGGGATGGCTCTTGGTAGTCAGTTCCCAGTGGGAAGATCCGTTCATAGGTGGAGCTGGATTCCTGCTCGCTGGGCACTGAGGAGGGGCTGTTGTTGTTGTTATAGGTGAAGGTCTCGCTCTGTATTGACAGACTAGCAGTTAGTTCATCGTCCAGCATCCTCCGAGACACCTGGAATGAAGGATGTTTAGTGAAGAAAGCCAAAAGGCTCATATATTTACTAGAGTATTCAGACTGCCCTAAATATGTTGAGATGGAAACATTCGGCACTTTTTCATTAATACAAGCACTGCTAAAATGGATTCACACTGTATCAGTTGTCATGCAATAACACTGTAATACCATTGTCATCATACTCATCTTTCATTGCATTTTGCATAGGCCTGACAAACAGTTCATATGGGAACATCGTGAGACGATGAGATCATATAGAGCCATAGTGTTACTGAACACTTAAGGAATTTCAGTATTATTATATTTTTTAAAGCTATGTAAGTTTGTGCCAGCATCACAGATCCTGATGGACATACAGTACATAAAACTATAACTACACAATTATATTAATCTGTCTACAATAAATCTACACTTACAGGACAAAGTGAGTCAGGTGTTCTGAGACCTCTTTTGTTTAAGGCATTGTTCATATCAGGCAATGGTTCTTATAAATGAAGATAAAACACTCAAAAACTTTTTGAGTGTTTTTTATAAGGCAGGGTGGTGTTTTGTTATGTTATGTTCAATAATGTGTTTATCTATTGTTGTGACTTAGCTGTCGATCAGACCTAATTTTATGACCCATTTATGCATAAACCTATGATTCACATACTTTTTCCTCCAACTGTATTTAAAGCTACAGTATCTCACCTTCTCAAGCATCTTTTGCCACACTTGTCTCCATAGTATAATAACAATAATGGCCACTAAGATGAAGATGATGGCAACCAAGCAGCCAATCAGAATCCGTGTGTTGCTGTCATCTACTTTGTGAGTGGGGTCATCCCCTAAGAAGGGGATAGAGAAAAAGATAACCTGTTGATGAACTCCAAAAGGGGATATCCTATTTTTCTATAATAGGAAATCAAATGATTGAATCAGGAACAGCAGGAAATCTGACCTGGCTGGCTGCTGGTGGGAGGACCAGTCTTGGGGGGAGCAAGGGTTGTATTATACATTGCTGTATCTGAAATCAGAGGGTGTTCAAACAATGAGGACATACAGTGTATACTTTATACTATGACTGTGCTATCATATAACCATTTTTGACAGCAGGGTAAAAACATTTTCACAACAACTTGAGGTATAGGGCCCTTGATTCCAAAGAAAATTAGTTTAAAGTTTACTATCTCCTAAGGGTGAATCGCTTGCAGTGTATCAGGGGTCAACTTTCAGCCTTTTTCAGACCAAAAAACCCTTGATGGATAGAAACATGGAACAAGGACACCTGTTACATATTGTCTAAAACTGGGTGTTAATTTATTAATATGGTAATGCGTCTAGTAAAATATAAAGGAATGGTTTACCCCAAAATGAAAATTCTCTCATGATTTACTCACCCTCATGCCATCCCAGATGTGTATGACTTTCTTTCCTCTGCTGAACACAAAGATTTATAGAAGAATATCTCAGCTCTGTAGGTCCATACAATGCAAGTGAATGGTGACCAAAACTTTGAAGCTCCAAAAAGCACATAAAGGCAGCATATTCTACAAATACTGTCAATTGAGCTTAACTTGTACTGAACCCAGACAAGTTAAGCTCAAATCACTTTCACATTCTTCTTCTTGTGTTTTTGGTGATTCACATTCTTCATGCATATTGCCCCCTACTGGGCAAGGAGAGGAATTTCTGGCAAAAAAATGACTTAAATATCGATCTGTTCCTCACCCACACCTATCATATCAGTTCCAAACACATGGATTAAAACACTGGAGTCGTATGGATTACTTTTATGATGCCTTTATGTGCTTTTTGGAGCGTAAATTTTCTGGCACCCATTCACTTGCATTGTATGGATCTACAGAGCTGAAATATTATTTTAAAAAACGTAATTTGTGTTCTGCAGAAGAAACAAAGTCATACGCATCTGAGATGGCTTGAGGGTGAGTAAATGATGAGAGAGTTTCCATTTTTGGGTGAACTATCCCTTTATTATTTTACTTTTGTTTAACGCATAATTTTTGTATTATATATATATATATATATATATATACACACACACACCGATCAGCCACAACATTAAAACCACCTGCCTAATATCGTGTAGGTCCCCCTCGTGCCGCCAAAACAGCTCTGACCCCACGAGGCATGGACTACACAAGACCTCTGAAGGCATCCTGTGGTATCTGGCACCAAGACGTTAGCAGCAGATCCTTTAAGTCCTGTAAATTGCGAGGTGGGACCTCCTTGGATCAGACTTGTTGGTCCAGCACATCCCATAGATGCTCAGTCAGATTGAGATCTGGGTAATTTGGAGGCCAAGTCAACACCTTGAACTCTGTTCCTCAAACCATTCCTGAACAATTTTTGCAGTGTGGCAGGGCGTATTATCCTGTTGAAAGAGGCCGCTGCCATCAGGGAATTCCGTTGCCATGAAGGGGTGTATGTGGTCTGCAACAATCTTTAGGTAGGCGGTACGTGTCAAAGTAACATCCACATGAATGCCAGGACCCAAGGTTTCCCAACAGAACATTGCCCAGAGCATCACACTGCCTTCGCTGGCCTGCCTTCTTCCCAGAGTGCATCCTGCTGCCATCTCTTCCCAAGGTAAACGATGCACATGCACCTGGCCGTCCACATGATCTAAAAGAAAACATGATTTATCAGACCAGGCCACCTTCTTCCATTGCTCCATGGTCCAGTTCTGACACTCATGTGCCCATTGTAGATGCTTTCGGTGGTGGACAGGGGTCAGCATGGGCACTCTAACCTGTCTGCAGCTATGCAGCCCCATACGCAGCAAGCTGCGATGAACTGTGTGTTCTGACACCTTTCTATCATGGCCAGAATAAGTTTTTCAGCAATTTGTGCTTCAGTAGCTCTTCTGTGGGATCAGACCAGATGGGCTAGCCTTCGCTCCACACGTACATCAGTGAGCCTTTGGCGCCCGTGACCCTGTCGCCGGTTCACCGGTTGTCCTTCCTTGGACCACTTTTGGTAGGTACTAACCACTGCATACCAGGAACACCCCACGAGACCTGCCGTTTTGGAGATGCTCTGTCCCAGTCGTCTAGCCATCACAATTTGGCCCTTTTCAAATTCGCTCAGAACCTTAACCTTGCCCATTTTTCCTGCTTCCAACACATGCAATTCAAGAACTGACTGTTCACTTGCTGCAATATATCCCACCCCTTGACAGTTGCCAAGTGTCTTCCAAACTAATAAATGTTAATGTGAATTCAGAAAAGCATTTAGGGGCCATTTACTAACCTGACTGGAAGGTGATTTCACTGAACATCATCCAGATATCAGAAAAATAGTACTGGCACTTAATAGCACTGGCCATATGATTGTAAAGTGAGACGGTGACAAAGCGGGCACTAGGGTTGACATCGTCCATCACAGGGCTGAATGAAATGGGTGTGGCTTCCCAGTCTGACTCAGAGCGGAAATAACACACCGCCTTCTGGAAGGTCTTCACCCTTCGAGAGAACATGTTGTTGCAATGTACCTGAAACAATTGGGGTTATGAGGTAGAGAGAATTAATAAAAAATAATATATGTATGCATGTGGAAACTCCAAAGAAAGAAAGGGTGTCTTACTGACATTTTGAAAATTGAATAATTTATTTAATTAAAGCAAGACTAATATTACATGTTTTATCACTAGATAATATTTGTCTTATGTACATTTATTTTAATACCCAAGGAGGACTGGCTCCACCAAATGTGTCTGGTTTCTCCCAAGGTTCTTAAACATCTTATGGAGTTTTTTTTTCTTCACCACTGGCTTGCTTAAAGGGTTTTAAGTCATGGTTAAGACATGTTTTCTGTAAAGCTGCTTTGAAAAGATAAGTATTGTGAAAAGCAACTTAATTTAGGCAGAGTTAGATAAATTAGACCTTTAATCCTCATCTATTAACTGTTCAGTCAGGAACTGGATGGTTAAGGCAACAATGCTCTTTGATGCCTCTACTGTATAATGCATTTACTCATACTTTTTAAATGCTAAGCTCATTATGTGTGAATGTTTCAGCATTTATAGATTGCACTTCTCACAACACACCCTCACACTTGTTATACACCTGGGAATGAAGAGGAAAGAATTAGAGTTGTATATCAAGACACACAAAAACCCACATACCTTCATTGTGGTGAAGTTACGGGTGCGGTCAAACTCAAACATGATCTCAACATAACCATTGGGAAAGCTCTCGTTGGCCCAGCCAACATAGTCATAACCAGGCCAAACATTGTACACATGACTATGTGAGAAGTCATCTAGGCCACACATGCCATCCGTCAGTTGTCCAAGACCTTCTGTCATACTGCAAGAAAAACAAAGCCAGTCATTTTTATGTTTGGATATGTGTTTTACAAATATAAGCGCCACTTTTGTTACATTTTGAGTGGAACTTAATGGAACATGGCTACAGTAATTTGAGGGGACTTCAAACTGATCCATGAAATTTTACCTTGGGACCAGTTGGTTAAAAGTAATTGCAAAAAATGGCAATGAAAAATGTTATATGATGCAATGAAATTCACACATTTAAGTGTGCTTAACGGGATAGTTCACCCCAAAATAAAAAAAAATTATCTCATCAGTATGAATTTCTTTCTTCTGCAGAAAACAAAGATTTTTAGAAGAATATCACAGCTCTGTAGGTCCATACAATGCAAGTGAATTGTGACCAGAACTTTGAAGCTCCAAATAGCACATAAAGGCAGCATAAAAGTAATCCACACCATTCCAGTGGTTTAATCCATGTCTTCTGAAGCAATACGATAGGTGTGGGTGAGAAACAGATAATTATTGAAGTCTTTGTTTACTATAAATCTCCACTTATTCTTATTCTTTTGTTATATCGACTCACATTCTTTGCGCATATTGCTACCTACTGGGCAGTTAGGAGAATTTAATTTCTGTTTCTCACCCACACCTATCATATCGCTTCAAAATACAGGAATTAAACATCGAGTCTTATGGATTCCTTTTAGGTTGCCTTTATGTGCTTCTTGGACCTTCAAAGTTCTGGCCACCATTCAATTGAATTGTATGGAGCTACAGAGATGAGATATTCTTCTGAATAATCTTCGTTTGTGTTCAGCAGAAGAAAGAAAGTCCTGAACATCTGGGATGGCATGAGGGTGAGTAAATGATGAGAGAATTTTCATTTTTGGGTGAACTGTCCCTTTAAGTGTCCAAATACTTTTTGGGGCAACTGTACACTGACTGGTAAAGTCTGGTGATGAATACTTGAATATTTCAGAATGTGCACTGTTTATGCTATATCACCACTAGATGGCTGCATTATATTAGCCTGTAACTGTCTCTTGTGGTAGAATGAATGTGTGGGGTTTTAATTTGAGGTCTTCTGCTGGCATTGATGTTACACACACACACACACACACACACACACACACACACACACACACACACACACACACACACACAAGAAGGTAAACACACTTCGCACTGTGTCATGGAAGGTATTGTTCAAGGAGCAATGAGTCAAATTCTCCTGTGAACATTTTGAAACCACTGTGACTCTCTCCCATCCTGGTGCCTTATTGTTGTCATGGCAACCATGTAATAACAAAGCAGCTCTAGATTAGTTAGTCTGTCAGTATTGTGTAACTGATCTGGGATCAAATCAGGTGAACAAGTCAGTTCAAACTGTACTAAATCTGAATCAGTGTCATTGATTGATTGATTGATTTGTTGCCAGACAACACATTTCACTGCCTTTTTACCGAAGTGTACCATTGTGTATGTGACAATTATTGAACTGTGAATATAATTGTGTAATTTGTTTTCAGTATCTTGCTTATTTATTCTCAAGGTTATTTAAAAGTGTACTGACCTGTAACTCATGGCTCCGTCATACACAGTGTCATTGAGATAAATATACTGTCCATTAAGAGTCATCTGCTGGCCAAGTGGAGCATTATATGAAACCAAGCCATCTGGAAAAAGTCACAGGACATCATTAAATCATTTTTTCGTCTTCTGTTTAATAATAGAAATTTTAGACAGGTTCTGTACTCTGATATAATGCAAATTCATCCTAATCCAAGATATTACAGTTGTCATTACAAAATAATCTAAATTTTATCTGCAATTACAGTTTCCATAATGACAACGCATCACTGCAATTTTTCATACAGAAAATTATCTTTGAGAAAACTGCAGATATACAGTTTTGTGAGGCTTTTGACCATTATTTTTCTAATTTTGAATATTTATTTAGGTACAACTAAATAAAGTAGTTAAAATGTTTCCCCACCAAATTTTTTAACCAAACCATTGTCCAGGGACAAAACTGACTTTTTGTCTCATGTCATACCACACTGACAATAAATCTATTATCAAAATGCAAACTACAGTACACAACAGAATTCAGATATCTCACGTCTTTTATAATAGTCTGTTGAAAAACCCTGACCAATCAACTGAGGTTTAAAAAGCGAGGTTGTTAATGTTTAAAATACAGACAGTTATGTGTGTGGTAACAGAATACAATGTATGGTAAATTCACAATTAACAAGTATACATGCGTTGAGCAGTCAGCCTCAGAGACGGGTTCTGGACCCATGGGAACCAGGAAGTAATCACATAAACAGGTGAGCGTGACTCTGAGGTTGCATTTTCGCTCTAAAATTACATTTGAACTAAACTAACAGTTAGGTTTAGGGTTTGGGTTAGGGACTAGAATTAGCCTAATAAAATATGCATTCCTGTAGACTGTATTATATCACTGACAACAAAAAATGCAGCTCACAAGTAGGGATGGAACGATACCATTTTTTCTCTTCCGATCCAATTCCAATACCTGAAATGTCAGTATTGGCCGATACCGATCCCGATCCGATACCAGTGTTGTTGTTTTTTGAGTTTAGAACATCTACAATTCACTGTGTGGAACTTATTGGGAGTACTCTTTGTGTAAAGAAACAAAAACCTCTAACAATATATTATTTCATTATAAAATCATAAAAACAAAAAACAATTACATAAGAGCATGTGCAAAACTTTATTGTTAACTAGTCTGCAGGATGCAGCAGCAAAAATAACTGTAATTCCAGTGAAAGTCTTCAGTAGAAAAGAAGCCAATTCCCTTTATACATTTTAACTTGTATCTGGACTTGTAAATGGTTTCAGATTTCTCTCTCTCTCTCTCTCTCTCTCTCTCTCTCTCTCTCTCTGTTATTTATTTATTTATTTCATTTTAGTTTTATTAGTATACCCAGCAAACACAGAATGTTGTCTCAACGTTGCCAACCTTCTACCGACGTTGTGATGACGTGGCCAAAAGGTTGGCAAGTTGCAACACACTCTCATGGCGAAATCATCAGGATTCGTATGACTTTTCTAAATTTGGCTAATTCGTATGATATCGTGCGATTTGCACTCGTCTGAATTCCTACCTCTTTCACTACAGCCAATGACGTCGCTGGACATCGTTTCCATCTAATACACGACAATTACTTGCTTCTTTCACACACAACAGCTTCCTATCATGTTTACACACTCTACTGATTGGTTAAGTTTAGATAAGGGGTTTGGGTAAGGGCATAACATTAATAAGTATGTCCTTAATGCCTCGTGCACGAGTTTATGTGAACAACATCGTGCGAAACCGTACGAAAAAGCCAACTCGTAAATTATGTACGAATTTTCATGAGATTGGGTTGGCAATTTTATATTGTGTGATGAAGGTTGTCTCCACACTGTCACAATGTTGTTGTTTTACCATGGTTCCGAGTCACTGATTAAAGTCATGCTTATGTTGTATTGACTACCACTGCACATACTGTACACATCACTGTCCTGAATTGCGAATTTCCATTTAAATTTCAACTGACAGATGGGCCGTCTGAAGCAGATCTGCTGTGATTCATCAAGGATATGTGAGTACTGCTTTTCATTTCTGTGTCAGCGAAATAAAATTTGTAAACATTGAAACAAAACCTATAATTTGGGAGTTAAAATGTGTAAAATGTACCGATGTAATATTTGAATTGTTTCATTGTTCATAAATGAATACCCAGATATTCAAATTTGGCATTATGTTTTATGTGAATTCGTGAGATGTTACACGTCCCTGTTGTTAATATTGGTGTATCTTAAAGTGGATATTCAGCCTTTTCTGTGTCAGTTTGTAATGATGACATTTTCAGTGGGATGTCGCAATAAGCCGCTTATGTGGAAACGCAATTAAGCCAAAAACAAGAGTTGTTGTTGTAGCAAGAAGTTTTATGTATGTTTGAATGAATCTTCCATCAAATAATGTGTGAAAAGGTGAACACAGAAACATAATAATTAGCCTAAATCATTAGAAAGCTTGTTAATGTATTATATACACAATATTAATACAAGGGAAATAATCCTTTTAGATTTCTGCAACACACCAAATTGAGATGTCCAGAGTGAAGGACGCAGAGTTGTGGCAAATTTATAGGTAAGACATTATCTTCAAGTTTTGGCATTTAATGACAAATATTCCTCAATTGTGACTACACATCTGGGCTCAGACAGACTTTTGACAGTCAATAGGGTATTGTGGATAACCTTAAACACCAACAAGTGAATCAGAACTTGGTGATTCAGGAGACTGCACTGTCTTTCTCTTCTCAAATAAAATAATTTCTACTCAAATCAATGTTTCATGTTTGTTACATGATTGTTACAATCTTCTAAACAGAATCAGACATGAATAGATTTCCAGCTTTATGTACTCAATAAAAGATGGTCTTTTGTTGCCACCTACTGGCATATAGATGTAATCAACAGAAATATTCACTAAATGTATCACTGAACAAATCTGTAAAAAAATATTTTTAATGAACACATTCAAAAGACTTGAGGGTCACTGGAATGAACCAAAATCCCCACATCTCAAACTGATTTGGAATGGCATGAGCACAAACATGTGAAGCATCGAGGACCTCTAAAATTTAGAGGACTGGAACTAAATTTTAATTTATCACACATTATATGTTTTGCACATACACAGTGAATTTTTTTTTTTTGTTTTTTTTTTTTTTCACATATCCCAGCTAAGCTGGGGTCAGAGTGCAGGGTCAACCATGATATAGTGCCCCTGGAGCAGATATGGTCAAGGGCCTTGCTCAAGGGCCCAACAGTGGCATCTTGGCAGTGCTGGGGCTTGATCCCCCAACCTTCTGATCATTAAGCCAGAGCCTCAACCACTGAACCACCACTGCCCCTAAATGTTTAGTAATGTAATTTTAAAATGATCAGCTATACGTTAATCAGTGTGCGTGCTCTTGTATTGTTTAATGTGTTGACCAGCTGGTATAGATATAACACTAAGTTTGACATTTTTTATTTTACAGTGACCAGCTATTCCACATTTACAGGATGCTTCATTGGACCTCTTCTCATCATTAATAAAAGTAAGTAGTCAGAGATGTGGCCAGCACATGCTCTGACATGTAGTGCTTCCACTCTTCTCACTATCATTTTCTGTCACTTCTGCACTCTCCTGTTCCATCATAGGCCTAAAATAAAATAAAAAGATGTTTAAATGTCTCAAGTTTTAGGTACAACTGGGGTAGTGTCAGCACTATACTAAAGTTATGTATTTGTTTTTCAGCTGTCCAGTTATCAGTCAGGCTGTCTGAGCTGCCAGTAAGGAGAGGGAGACAATAACATAAGTATTTCATGTATTTAAAATAATTTCTTTTAAAAATAAAATAAAATCAAGGTTACAGAGGAAGTGAATGGGGCCAATTTTTAGAGGTTTTAAAAGGCAGAAATGTGAAGTTTGTAATTTTATAAAAGCACTTACATTATTTATTCTATTAAAAGTTGTGTATTATTTGAGCTGTTACGTTTAAATCAACAATTTTATGGTCGTTTTATGGTTTACCGCGTTACATCATCATGGCAACAAACTTTACACAGAAAAGATTAATAAGCAATTTTATCGGGGCCTGTGTAGCTCAGTGATTATTGACGCTGAATACCACCCCTGGAGTTGTGAGTTTGAATCCAGGGCCTGCTGAGTGACTCCAGCCAGGTCTCCTAAGAAACCAAATTGGCTTGGTTGTTAGGGAGGGTAGAGTCACATGGGTTAACCTCCTCATGGTCGCTATAATGTGGTTCTCGCTCTCAGTGGATGTGTGGAGAATAGCGTCCACATGCGCTATGTCTCCACGGTAACGCGCTCAACAAGCCACGTGATAAGATGAGCGGATTGAGGGTCTCAGATGCGGAGGCAACTGAGATTTGTCCTCTGCCACCCGGATTGAGGCAAGTCACTACGCCACCATGAGGACTTAGAGTGCATTTGGAATTGGGCATTCTGAAAAGGGGAGAAAAAAAATGATTTTATCACACTAAAATCATGTTAACATGCATATTGTTCATGTCTTGTGGCTATACTTTTGAAACAGTATTGTTTACAGATTGGCCTAATTCACTTCCATTGTAAGTGCCTCACTGTAACCCAGATTTCTGCTTCTTTTAAAGAAAAAAAGGGATGAGTCTAAATTAATTTCTGTGGTTATCAACATTATGCTGCAAATGCTGTCGATTGAACTTCCATTGAACCCAGAATATTCCTTTAATTTTACCTAATACACTACATATAGTGCAATATAAACAATATTGTAATATGTATTAATAAAGTTGATGACCTATGACCTTGTTTTGCCTGTGTTTTACTCTCCAAAGTTGAAACTGACACGTTGATTATAATTGATTTATTTATTGTTAAACATAACTTATAAAAAGCAATGTTAAATATGAACAATATCAAATTTTTTATTACATTATTTGTTATTTTATTTTGAGGCTTTGTGTGTGATTACTGAAAAACATTACCCTTAATATATACAAGAACAGGAAGAAATAATGGGTAATCAAGTTGTGTTGCAATGGCATCAGTAATAAACAAATGTGGCTGGAAAGTCGTCTCGCGGTTGCTGAATGTTGCGCAACAGCGTTGCAACAGTCTTCTCACGTCTTACATTTCTACGTGGACACAACGAGAACACGTCTCGAACAACGCTGCAATGATAAAAATGGAACATGACAGTAATTTTTGGAACCCAATTGGTTTTTATTGTAATTTATAATAATAATAATAATAATAATAATAATAATAATAATTTTACTATACATTGGTGTGGCAAGGAGGGCGGGGCCGGGCCGTGATGATGCAGGCTTGGCCCCTAATCAGACTAATCAAAGCAACAAGAGGGATAAAGGCTGCCAGAGGCGGCAGTTCAGGAGAGAGAGAGCTGCAGGCAGCTGCCCTGTATGTGTTTGTGGTTATGTTTGTGTCTTTTTGTTTAATTAAATATTACTTTGATTACTTTTGAAAATTTTACCTTTTTTGTTATATTGTCCCCAGAACCGCCAATGTGTCTGGTGCCATTTTCAATGCATGTTATAGGCGGACCGAACTATTGATCATCTATGATGGAATTTGTGTGGAGCGACCACATTTTGCGCTGAGCAGCGCATCACGAGTCTCTGCACGTGTTTAGGTGCGTGTGTGTGTGTGTGTGTGTGTGTGTGTGTGTGTGTCGGCAGAGCGGCGCTCATTCAGTAAAGTGTGGTGCCAGAGACTACTTAGCTGTGTATACTGACTGTATATTTATGATTAAACACAGCCTTTTGCAATTCACAAAGCTTTTGGATGACTGTAAGAGCCTGAATAAAATGCACGAGTTATATAGACTACTTTAATGGTGATTTTAAGGTTATTTATGACATTATTTGAGCTTGACAGTAACGTCAATGACCAACATGCGGTATCAGATTTGGATCGGGCTCGTCGGACCGATACCAGATCTAGGTAAAAGCGTCAGTATCGGATCGGTATCGGATCGGTGCCATCCCTACTCACAAGTGTCCAACTGGCCATTTGCTCAACTGCACTTCCAGCTTCGGCCACTGAGAGTCAGTGTTACAAATTTAGGTAAGCACAGATCGATTTTAGCAGCAAAACTCTCAACCTACTGTTGCACTAATTACGTGACTGTCACTGAGTGAAGGTGGGTTATGCGTAAACAATTACTACCATAAAGTGGTTGCAAAGGTAACAGCCATTAGTTAACATTTTAACATTTTTTTAACTGTTCACTGAAGATCCAACATAGTTTATCAGCAGATTTCAGATTTATGAACAACACGGTATAGTCTTAATGTGCAATCATGTGTCAAAGGGAATATTGTGAGGTGTTCTAAAGACATTGTCTTTCATTATTTTAATTACACAGTCTCCTTAAGGATTTTCAGCTGTTGAAATGAACATTTAACTAAATTTTAACAAAACATATGCATTTAACATTAAACATAAAGCACTAAATACAATAGGCAGACAAAAGAGGGAATCCAATATAAGGTATACATTTATTATTTACTTACCGAGCCACTCACAGCCATACAGTTCCACACGCATGCAAACGTTCATGGAATGATCGATAATGGGCATGAAGCGGACGAACCGTGCAATGATGGGCGGCTCCAAGTCCTTTAGTACAATGTCATAGGCATTCCTGTTCCCCTCAATCTCCTTCACAACAGAACAAGTATTTTATGTTGTACATTTTGGACAAAAATAGAGCTGTATGTACATGGGTCACTGACAAATAAGGTTGTCCGAGGTGATAAAAATGAGAATTTCTTTAAAAAAAAACTACATTAAAACACATGTGTTGAGATTGTAGAAATCTTTGTGTCCATGTTGGTTTCATACCTTTTTGAAAAACATTTACAGTTTTTTTAAAATTATTATTATTATTGATTTAATGACTTAAAAAATGTCATGTGTTGTAACCATCAAGTAAAAAGTATTAACCCTTAAACGCATACCTCGGGCCTTTAGAGACCCTGGACCTCATTCCACCCCCTGTACCTCATCTATTTTTTGGAGAGTGCCATTTTTTTCTTTTTTTTTTTTTGCACTTCCAGAAATTATATTTTTCATAACTATATCATATATATTTAAGCTTACTATCACAGGATATCTATTTCTTTGTGTCTTAAAAGAGAAATTAGTACTATATTCATACAAATAAACACTAGATCACGATGACTTTCTGTGCAACAATGAATTATCAACTATGGTGAATTATCAGTATTTTATATGCGTATACACATATAGTACATAATATACATGCAATTTCTTACTCAAGGTGGCGCTTTTGTTTCAGTGATTGACTTGATTTACATTTGACATTGCTATTTGACGAAGAAACAACATTGAAGTAAACTTACAGCAAGTACAACACATGAACAGTGTGATATGACTATTGTCATTTGGGTGTACTAATGAACTAATAATGTATGTTGTGCATCTATTTAGATTTAAGTGCCTGTGAAAATACACATAAGCTACAGATAAGTTACACATAGATTACATGTGTAGATTATGAGTTATGTGTAGCTCAATGTGTGTTTAACAGCCAGTTGCATCTCATGAAATTTCAATGTGAAATTATGAATCATGTTCTTTATTTTGTTGCAGTATCTCTTTAATTTATGAAAAATAAAACATTTATTTTATTGTTTTCTAATTGTGGCATTTTGGCACTTTGTACATCCATTTTTGATAGATATAAGTGCCGGGTCTCTAAAGACCTGAATATGTAAGAGTGTTTGGGAAAATTACCATGCATTTAAGGGTTAAAATACTTTCCTTGCACCTTGAATACTCATGAATACTCAGCTTGAATAATCATTGATTTAAAAAAACAAACAGTCAAACATAATAAGGTAAAGTAAAAAAATGGCAAGTCTTACAATAAGGCTGTATTTGTTAACATAAGTTAACGCAATCGTTAACATGAACATATATAGCACAATTAATCTTAATGTTCATATTGACGTATACTAAGATTTTAAAAAAATATCTTGTATGTTAACATTAGTTAAATCAACATTAATCACGATTAATAAATGCTGTAAAAATGTATTGCTTATTGCTAGTTCATGATACCTAATGGATTTACTAATGTTAACAAATAGAACCTTATTGTAAAGTGTAAAATTGTAAACATTTTGAGTCACGTATATCAAGAGGACATCTGAGGGGTACTCTGTTTGACCTAAGCCAAATTTGTCTTTTCATTAAAATGTAATATTATCTGATATGAAATATCATAATGGTCTAAAGGGATTCTCTCCATTTTAATTGTATTTATTTTTTGTTATATGACATCAGGATGGCTATGAGTGCATGTTGGTTACACCGCCTGACTTTGATTTAGTGGTCAAAATGTATTTAAACATTAATAGTATTTTTAAAACAAAATAGTTTCACTATATTTTTTAACTAAAATATTTATTGAAATTAAAGTAAATAAATCAAATATTGTTACAAACTAGTTATGCCAACATTTCTTTGAAGAAAGGATTTCAGCTATTAATGAGACTTTTATTTTTATTATTTTTATTTAATTTTTTTACTGGATGGTTACACTTCTTTTTGGTGGTGTTTGACGGTAACACCAGTTTTTGACATTTTACCTTTAAGTCCCAGAAATATTATAAAAATGACTTTAAAACCAGAATTTGAAAACATTTTCATCATAGTAGAGGTTTTTATTTATTTTTTGTGGATTTTTAATTTTTGAATAAAGTAATAAATCAGGACAAAAAACTGATTGTCATTGACCCAAATTCAGATATAGGTCAGATGTGAGTATATACTGACTATATGACATTGCACGTGCGGAGAGATGTTGACTTCTGTTTGCAATGCATACCTGTTTGCCCTGCCTGTTGCGCCAGGAGATCCAGCGGCTGCCATCACGGCTGTATTTGATCTTGTACGTCTGAGCAAACTCATTACCGATGCCTCCTGCGTGACGACCCTGAGTGCCCACCAAAGTGATAAAGTGCAGAGAACGGAGATCAATCTGCAGGAACTCTTTCATATTCTCTGGTTCTGCTGGGATTTCAGGACACCATGCACCATCTCCCTCCTCACAGTCCAATCTAATAATGCATTTACGTGTAATTACAATGGCTGAAATTGTGTTATTCAACTAACATTGTGAATATAAAATTATGAACATAGAACCATGAAATTATGAATGAAAATATGAATGAAAAAATATATACTTTGTCAAGACAACAACAACGTTTAAGGATGCATTGCTGCTACTTTACATTAACACAGAACCCAATGCAGCATCAAATTGAGAGCCGCCTTTGATAGTATAGGGGTTGAGGTGAGTCAGAGCTGGCATATGCTAGTTTGGCTTTTATGCAGCATTGCAGCTTTGCACAGAATTTGGAAAAAAGACAGACACAAAGAAAATTCTGAAGTGCAGTTCATGGAGAAAAAAACAAAACACCAGCTTAATTTACAGTGATCTCTCTCAGGATTGATCATAAAACTGTTAATTTTGGCTGAAGAAGAATGAGTTGATGGGAAGGCTAAGATTCAGTGAAAATGTGGCAGCATTATATATGGGGAGGCTTAAAGTAATTACATCATTGCAGTGAGGCATGAAGGAGGCCACACACATTTCCCCAGATGTAGTATTCTCCCACTAAGATAACCTGCACTGTGGCTCATGGAAAACTATCTTTGTGAGTGTGGAATGAGTGTGTGCTCATACCTGCCATATTTTGCTGCTGTGGAGTCAGACCACTGACTGGAAGCTGAGATGTCTTCATCTAAAATCTGTCCTACAGACATTCCTAATGGAGACCGACACACACCTGTAAAAAAAACAGTAGGTGTTTATATAAATGACACAGTGAACAGACACATATAGACAGTCACACACATACAGGATAGACAGTACTTACACCGTAAAGTTGCAGTTGTTACCTTAAAGTGCTATTTCTACTTGACCTGACCCTTAAAAATGACTTTTGTTGGTAACCTAATGTATCCAGTTTAATTTAGTCATATTAAAAACAAATTTGTCTTGAATAAAGTCAGTTAATTTAGATGTTACCACATGAAGCACATGTTTTATGTTCTCTGACAAATTTTTTTTACAGTGTACACTGTAAAAAAAGTGTTAACCTGCATGTGCTTAGTAACATATAAATTAACAGATTTGATTCAAGCCAAAAATATTATTTAAAATGTCTGAATCAAACTGACTTACTTTAGGTTACGCCAACAAAACTCATTTTTAAAGAATCAAGTCAGGTAGAAATTTCATTTTTCACAGTGTAATATTGGAGAACATTATCATTCAAAATGAGAAAGCAACAATTTCCTGTATATACAGATTATGTATCCATAAAACTCTCTTAATCTATCTTAACTATCTTTCTCTTTGTGTGTCTGTGTGAAAGCCTGGACATGTAAAAAAACTCAAATAAGAACGTACAAGGTCACTCCTATTTCACGATGCCCCTCCATTTCAACAAAATAGCCTTTGTGATCCTGCCAGCAATAGCAAGGATAGTGGTGAAGGACATTTTGTCTCCCTTTTCATTTTTTTTTTTCAGTCTCTCCTCCAAATGTTTGCTTAAAAGTCAAGATGGGGGAAACCTCAGAGGCTTGGTTTTGGCAATGACAAGCTGATATAATCCAAAACGAGACGAATCCCCCAACAAAAAAGCTCTTCCAGATGTAACAAAACGGCATCCTCCTCCCCCATCTCTCTCTCTCTCTTTCTCTCTCTCTCTTTCTGTCTTTAACACACACATATGCACCCATGTTAAACTACAGATGCATAGACATGCACACAAAGAAAAGGCGTCTTTGTGTTATTATAATTCAAGGGAGTTTTCTTAGCTTTGAGAATGCAATCAAAGCAGTGTTAGATAGTTGACACAAGAATGCCACACATAAAGGAATCACACATGTCTCGCAAATGCCCTGAACAGTTCAGTTGCAGACACAAGGTCAACTATGTGTGTGTTGACATATGGTCTCATGAAGCCACAAGGAAAAATTTGTCAGAGAACTTTTGTCATTTCTAGCCTAAACCTAACTCAAGACAGGATAGTAAATTGATATGCTACACTGGAGAGTGTATCCTCAATAACAATAACAGCTATTTCAAATTAAACTAATTTGCTGACTTAACCTCATTAATCTTTTGCTATTCTTAGTTTGAATGAAGTCATTGTTACTTCTACATGCAATTCCTCTTTACTTGATTCAAATGAGTTTGTTTACTTGATTCAAATTATAATGTAGATTTGAAGGCAACTGGGTTGCTTGCTTTTTTTTTAAAGCAAGGTCAACTACACTGAAAAAAAACCCTAAAAATGTGCTTCGTGTTGTAACATCTAAATTAACTTTTTGATTCAAGCTTAGTTTGATTCATGTCAAAATATTATTTAGCATCACTGAATCAACCTGAATATACTAGGTTATGCCAACAAAACAAATTTTAAGGGTTAGATCAGGTAGAAATGCAGCTCACCACTTTTTACAGTGTAGTTAGATTTTACATGAACAAACTGATTATGTAATGAATAAAATCTTTAACAAATACGTTTTACAATAAGGCTGTATATGTTAACATTAGTTAATGCAATAGTTATCATGAACTAACAATGAATAATACTTTTACAGTATTTCTCATCCCTAATGTTAAATTCTACAGACACATATTTAACATTTAAAGTTGTTAACATTAGTTAATGCATTATGAACTAACATGAACTAATAGTGAACACTGGTAAATGTAGAAAATGAGATTAACCAAGATTAATAAATGCTGTATTAATAATGTACATTTTTAGTTCATAATATCTAAAGCACACTGACAAAATTGATTCCTGATCTCAGCAAATATTGTTCATTGAAATAAACAGATGCTACTTATGAAGTTATGTTTTGAACTCTACTTAATCTGACGCTATATTTGCGACACAAGATACTGAGTTTATGCTGTACTTATAATAATGAAGAAACTCAACAAATCATTTTGAGTGATGTCGACATTAATCTGGATTTTAGTCAGCCTAACATAATTTTCTTAAGATTCCATGGGAAAGGCATGCTGAGGGGCTCCAGCCAGGTCTCCTTAGCAACCAAATTGGCCCGGTTGCTAGGGAGGGTAGAGTCACATGGGTTAACCTCCTCGTGGTCGCTATAATGTGGCTCTCGCTCTCGGTGGGGCGCATGGTGAGTTGTGTGTGAATGCCGCGGAGAATAGTGTGAAGCCTCCACACGCCCTAGGTCTCCGCGGTAACACACTCAACAAGCCACATGATAAGATGCGCGGATTGACGCTCTCAGACGGAGAGGCAACTGAGATTCGTCCTCTGCCACCCGGATTGAGGCGAGTCACTACCCCACCACAAGTGCATTGGGAATTGGGAATTGATTCCATGGGAAACTTAACTAATGTTAACATACAGTATATAAGCTTTTTGTAATTTCTAACATATGAGGTTAATAAAATGGTGCAAATGATTAGTGGTTGAACTATTTTACTGGCTTTATTTTATTGTTTTAAATCTTTAAATTAAAAGTACAATCTAAAATGCAGCCCTCAGAATGCCAGTTTGTAATTGTTGTATCTTTCAGTTTATTGGTATGTGCCTTGTTAACAGTGATGTGCATTTACCCAGTGTATTCCTCCCCTCCATGCATGGACTGTTACAGCCTCAGTATCAGAAAGAGTAAACATTCAGTTACAGAGTCTAAAAATATATCCCTTACTTCAGAAAGGTGGAAAAACACTAATGTTGTGTGAAGAGGGACGGTGGCTTTTGGTTCTTCCTCTCTTTTTTTTCTTATTGGCACTCTGGACTTGTGCAGTATTTCATTGGTCCAGCGGCACTTATTTCCCCCTCTAACCAACCCAGTTTTTTCCATCTTTAATCCTTGTGAATAGCACGTTTGTTCCACCATGTTTGCTGTCTAACAGCAGGCTCTAAAATCTTGCACAAACACACATTTACTAATATGTACACATATTAAATTGTGTAAACTGTTAGGAGTGGCAGTAAAATTTTGACTTTCTTTTTTACAGTAAAAAAAAAAAAACGAAGAGTCTGTTACTCAAAGTGGGAAAAGGCAGAGAGAGTAGGATGGTATAACTACAGTCTTTGGGAATTTTAAACAGAGGAAAGTTGGCAACAGGAATCTCATAGCTACTGAGTTCACCAACACACTTTTCCAGAGGAATTTTTTTTTTTTTTTTTTCAGCATAAATATGAAGGAGAAAAATTGATATTTAAAGGGGTTATGGCATATTGGAATTTCTCTCTCTCTCTCCAGGGATGAATGGAAATTCACCATCTTTGTGGAAAGCAAAAAATTATTTCTATCTGAAATATTGTCATTAACTTTTGTCACTGAAAGTTTCATGGTTAGGTCAAGCCACTGAATACCAAAACTATCAAACTGTAAATGTGAGAAAGATTGTTGCCATGATTTACGAGCTCCAGAAAAAAATACCTGAAAAACACACAGAGCCTCCAAAGCAAAAAGAAAGAAACAGAGGCAGATTCAATTTACTTTCCTGTTGTCAAAATGTCTGGTATGCAAAAGCCACAGACTCCAGTCTGATTGTTGAATCCACTGCAAACAATCATGCTTGATCTCCTGCTACACTCAGTAATAAACTCAAAGCAAGGTCACATCCTCTCAGAGATCTCACATGCAGTTCAATGAGGTTTGCCATTACATTTCAGCACTACTTTAACATGTTGTTCTTTTCTTTTTAACCACAACCAGCCTGTAAAAGTGTGCGATGAGAAGCAATAATATGAGAGTATCATAATTTATGGGATACCGTGATGTATTGCCAAGACACCTATTCATAGTGATGTATTGCACCCACCTTTAGAGCATGGCAATGCTAGAAATCAGACACATAATTGAGAAGCATAGATGGTAATGAATAATGGCCATGTCATCATAATCTTTTTCACAATGTTTATAGGTGTAAACCAAGAATAAAATAGCAGAAAACCATGAAACAAGAAATTATATTATAGGGAAGGCCCCTAGACAGTGTCAAAGTAAGTAAGATCCTTTCATGACAAAGTTTTTCGTGGAAAGGCTGGTTCAGGATGTCAAATGCAAATCCTCCAAAACACTTAACGATATTCATGTTTCAGAAAGTCATAATAGTTTTAATAAATATTTTTACAGTTAGAATATATATACATATATATATATATATATCCACTACTGGTCAAAAGTTTTGAAACACGTATTCTTTATTATAATTTTTTTTCTTCACATTTTAGAATAATAGTAAAGTCATCAAAACTATGGAATAACAAATGGAACTATGGGAATTATGTTGTGACTAAACAAAATCCAAAACAAATCAAAACTGTGTTATATTTTAGCATCTTCAAAGTAGTCACCCTTTGCCTAGAATTTGCAGACATGTACTCTTGACATTTTCTCATCCAACTTCTTGAGGTATCACCCTGGGATGCTTTTTAAACAGTATTGAAGGAGTTCCCATCTATGTTAGGCACTTATTGGCTGCTTTTCTTTATTATTTGGTCCAAGATATGAACACCCTCATGTATTCAAGATGAAAGAAAATATTAAATCATAAAATTATGTTGAAAATAGAGCAAAGGTTTTTCAACAATGTGTTAAATAAACATGCTTACAAATATAACATTTCAAAGACTTGGCACATGCATTTTGGACTAGATTTGTAAAATATATTTTATTTTCATTATCTTGGATATCTAAAAATGTGTATTTGTGTTTTTATTCCCGTTAAAGTAGACAAAATGCTGTAAAATCTCCCAAAAGTTAGCTTAACCTGAAAAAAAAAAAAAAAAAAAATGCATAAAAACTTGAATGGACTATATCTAAAAGATCAGAAAGATATCAAAAAGGTGGTTCATAAAGACTAAACAATGTCTTAATTTACTTCTGAAAATGTCAAAAGTTGTACTTTAAGGGTTATTGCTATGCTTTTAACTTAGGTTATTCTATAGAGATTATAACTGCAGTAGCTTAAAACTGAAGTGTGCAATTTTTGCACCATTATAGTGTCACCTAACGGAATAAAAAAAAAATTAAAAAAGAATTGCTGTGTTCCAACAAATTCCAGAAAACTCATCTATCTTTGCTTGTACAAACAGCTAGTCCCATCCCAAACTCACACCACAGGTCACGCCAGCGTTGCAGTGTCAGGCTGAATGGACTGCTCAAACAAACAGAGCAATGTTTTTAGAGCAACACAGAGCCACATGTTCGACTATTAGATGCTTTAATTTCATTTCATTTAATATAAAAAGGGTTTTAATATAAAAGGACTTGACCTCAGAATTTTCTACAACCCCAATTCTGAAAAAGCTGGGACAGAATGGAAAATGCAAAGAAAAACATAAAGGAGTTATTTGTAAATTCTATTCACCATGTGCTCTGTTGAAAGCACTACAGCACATTATTTGATATGAATACATTTTTTTGTTGTTGTAAATATTAACTCAATTTCAAATAACATGATTGCAGCAAGCTCCAAAAATGTTGGGACAGTCACGTGTTTACTAATGTGTAACATCACCATTTCTTCACATAACACTCATTAAACATTTAGGCACTGAAGACACAAGTTTATTAAGTTGAGCAAGCAGAATTTTCCCTCATGCATCCATTATGCATCTTCAGCTGCACAACTGTACAGGGCCTTCATTGCTGTATTGTACGCTTCATAAAGCCCAACACATTCTCAGCTGGAGACAGGTCAGGACTGCAGGTAGGCCAATCTAGCACCCACACACTTTGCTTATGTAGCCATGTACTTGTAATTCGGGCAGTATGTGGTTTGGCATTGTTCTGCTGAAAAACTACTTCTGAATGCGCGTTATCTCTGATTCCTCAGACGCCACTGTCTTAACTGTCATTTGTATCTGATGGATATCATTCCAAGGGCTCTGGTAAACCTTTGTCAGTCCACACCATTTGCCACTTCATCCACAGATGCCAGTTAAGTCTTCACTATGCAAAGCAGAAGCCATACATCAACATAGCTGACTTCTCTGGGCTAGGTCTCATCTGAGATGGAAAGTGGAACAGCGGAATCTGTTTTGTTGTCCGACGAGTCCACATTTCAAATAGGTTTTGAAAAAACAACCGTCGCAATCTCCAGACCAAAGAGGAAAAGGACTTTCCAAGCTGCTATCAGTGTCAGGTTAAAAAAGCCAGTGTTTGTCATAGTATGGGGGTGTGTCAGTGCCCATGGCATGAGTAACTTGCACATCGGTAAGGGTACCATTAATGCAGAATGATATTTACACATTTTGGAGCAACATATGCTGCCATCCAGATGCCATCTTGTCCAGGGACGTCCCTGGAAACTTTTCAGTAGGACAATGCCAAACAACATTTTGCCCAAATTACAAGTGCATGTCTGCGTGAGCAGAGAGTGCGGGAGTGAATAGAGGGAAATTTCACTTCCTAAATTTAACAAATGTTGCGTCTTCAGTGCCCAAACACTTAAAAAGTGTTATAAGAAGAAACAGTGATGTTACACAGTGGTAAACTCTCGACTGTCTCAACTTTTTTGGAGCGTGTTGCAATCATGTAATTTCAAATGAGTGTATAAAAATAAATAAATAAATAAATAAATAGTAAATTTACATGGTAAAACATCAGATTGTGTGTAGTTGTAGTGCTTTCAATATAGCATAGGGTAAACAGAATTTACAAATGACTTTTTGGGGAATTGGGGTTGTATATGACACTTGTTTCTCAACACGAAGTACTGGAAAGTACCAATCTAGAACTTTCAGGCAGCACAATAACAGTTGATTATAATTCTGTTATTTTTGCCTGCACCACAAGCCATCTACAGACCGTTAAACAGTTCTGTCTCCTTGTACATAAACCACAGTGTTTTAACAAAGCATTTTACATATGCCATGTTTACTTTGAAACAAGCCGAACATTACTTTGTAGTTTGACCAAGCACAGCAACAATTAAACAATCTGGATGGACTGGTATCCTCCTTTCAGATATATTAAATGCCTTTTTACACTAGCTACTGAACACCACCACCACACTAAACGTATGAGTTTCAGGCTATAAGGCCTTTATTTACTATATATATATATATATATATATATATATATATATATATATATATATATATATATATATACAGTACTGTGCAAAAGTCTTAGGCACATAAGATGCTTCACAAAAACATTTGTCTTAAGATGGTTATTTATATTTTCAACTTTAGTGTGTCAATAGGAAATATAAATGTTAGACTCCCAAACATTTCTTCTGCAAATAGAATAGAATAGAAGAACAGGGAGCCTTGCAACAGATTATATGGTCCCCACAGAGCCCCCCACTGAATACTGAGTCAGTCTGGGATTACAAGAAGAGACAGAAGCAATTGAGACAGCCGAAACAGATAGAAGAACTGTGGCAAATTCTCCACCTTGGAACATCCTATCTGCCAACAACAAAGAAAAACTGTATCCAGGTGTACCTAGGAGAATTGGTGCTGTTTTGAAGGCAAAAGTTCAAAAAAATATTCATTCATTCATTCATTCATTCCTTCATTTATGTCATTAATTTTGAAGACATCCTCACTATGCAACATTTTTCCCAAGTGCCTAAAACTATTGCACAGTACTGTATATATATATATATACTGTATAGATACTGTAGATAGATAGATAGATAGATAGAAAGATAGAGAGATAGAGAGTTAGATAGCAGGGAAACACATGATCAGTAGAAGGAAGAAATATCACCTTGAATAATCAAAATCATCTTAGCAACTTAGCCCGATATAGTACAAAAACATAGTGTGGTTTTCATCCTGGGGGATCCCATCCCAGCTGAAATTGCCTCTAGCCATGGTGGTATTAGCTGCTTTCCAGACTGAGAGTTTTCACTATGCTTTAGCCTCTACTGTACGGCTGCTCTCCATGAGCTGGCTTCTGGTTACCTTGTAAAATATGATTGAACCTCACATTGACATCACACTTTCCTCCCCATAAACCACCCATGCTAGCTAGAAAGAGCTAGAGTTGAAAGACAGTGATAAAAGAGAAGGCACAATGAAATCCAGAATGGAATATGGGCATCGTCTAGTCCTTATTCAGACACAGTTCTCATGCTGTTGCTCCACTTCAGACAAAGATTGAGTTGAACTACAGAGCTGCTTTGAGTTACAAACCCACTAGTTAAGAATAACAATGCAACTTGTAGCATACACACTGACCTTCATAAAAAAATAAAAAAATTTATATCCTGAACAATAAAATCTGAGACAGTTACCACAGGCTGGCTGTTAGTTGTGGCACAACAACAACTGATTTCCATGGTGACCCATTTCATATACTTTCAAATATGGTTTTGCAATTAGAAAAAGGGATAAGGTTTGGATAATTAGCATGGCCCAGTGAGCCACTGCTGGTGGATGCCATAACTACACCATTCTGCTGCCAAAAATCATCTTTCTCCATTAAATGAATTGTTCTCTCATTATTTACTCCCCCTCATGCCATCCCACTGATCCCAGATGTGTATGACTTTCTTTCTTCTGCAGAATACAAATTAAGAATATTAGAAGAATATCTCAGCTCTGTAGATCCATACAATGCAAGTGAATGGTGACCAAAACTCTGAAGTGCCAAAAAGCACATAAGGCACCATTAAAGTCATCCGTAAGACTCCAGTGGTTTAGTCCGTATCTTCTGAAATGATCTAATTGGTTTTGGCTGAAAACAGACCAAAATATTACTCCCTTTTCACTCTAAATCTTGTCATCAGCCGACTCCTTGGTGATCATGATTTTAAGCTCAATTACACTTTCTAGAGCCATCTAGCGCTCTTTGCATGCGTCAAGCACTACAAAGTGTAATCAAGATTGAAATCATGATTGTGCCTAGACACTGCAATGGCAAGATGTACCGTGAAGGAGGAGTTATATTTTGGTCTGTTCTTATGTGAAACCCATTAGATCACTTCTGAAGACATGGATTAAACCGCTAGAGTCGTATGGATTAATTTAGTGCATAGTTTCATAGCTTCAAAGTTATGGTCACCATTCACTTGCATTGTATGGACATATAGAGCTGAAACATTCTTCTAAAAAAATACACATCTGGGATGGCATGAGGGTGAGTAAATGATGAGAGAATTTTCATTTTTGGGTGAACTATCCCTTTAACAGCAGTTCGGAAGTAGCCACTTATTCTGATTAAATAAAAAATTTTGCGAGCAACATATAAACCACAAGTATTTAATTACAGTATAGTAGATCCCTGCTGAAAAGACCAGTTTAACCAGCTTGCAAATCCCATGCTGGTCTAGGCTGGTTTATGTTGGTTAGTGCTGGTTTGGTGCTGATCTTGATGTTACATAACATATGCTGGTGACCAGCTATGCGGTTTGTATTTTCAGCAGGGATGCTTTATCAGTGACCAATTGTTTTGAAGGGCTCTTAAAGCATGGAAGTAAATTTTACTACTAAGTAGTCGGCCTGCATTAGTTACAGCTTGAGTAATTGTGTATCACAATTATTCTTTACATGAATATGTTATTTTTATCTCATTTGATCAAAGAAACAATGTATATACCTGGATTTACTTGAGACTTGACAGCTTCTATTAAGTAAAGGAGGATAAGGAGCGGAAAGATCATCTTCCAAAGCTGCTTCATCTCAGATGGAGACGAGACGTTCATACCTAAAGAATGAGACACAGAATTAGGGTAAAAAAAAATGTAAGCCTTTATTTCAACAAGGATACCTAGGAATTCCTCTAAACTTCGAGAAAAAAGCATACTCCAGCACCCCTGGAGCAGGCAGGATATCAGCAGACTCAAGGGCATACTGGCAGGGGTAAAACTATAATAAACTACAAGCTAAGTTTTGAGCTAACAGTCACAATATTCGCACATTGTTTTTGCAAAATTATGATTTTGTTTTTGCATGAAGTAAATTCACAACTTGGATGGAAACATAGCTGGGCTTTACAGCACATGCTCATTCTTCCCAAATTACATCTACCACCCCCACCTTAAAAATGAGTGTCTTACTTCAAAATGCAAGAAGCTAATAATCTCATATTCATCTCATATTCCATATATTTGCTAGTATGAGAACTGCTTTTCAATGGCTGGTCTTCATCCTTTCATTCAATTTTCATTCTCCTGTCACACGCCAAGCCATGACAAGTTTAATAGGGAAACACAACAGGTTGTTTTTTTTATTTTTTATTGAGAGCATGGTTTTAATTTGGTCAATAAAGATGCAATAATTGCCTGCAGAGGATAATGGAATTTCCATATGTTCATTATACTGACATGTGAACAGTAGAACAAACTGTTGGGAAAACTTCACAAGACATTGTGGTTAGAGCTGGAAAAAAAAGTCTCTTAGTTCAAAGAGAAAATGAATGCTCTCTGGATTTACTTCAAGGAATGCCCATCAACAGAGCTGTTTGTGAAAGTCTGCTTTTTTCATTTCATTTTGAACAAACACATAGTTACAAACATTAAAATTAGCTAACAAAACAAGTTCCTTCAATCCTAACATTTGTTTACATTCATTCATGTGCAAATCCATTGACTTGTGTAACACTGCAAAAATCATATTCTAATTATCTTTTTCTGGTTTTCCATAGAAAAATCTTATATATGATATGTCAAATATTATATGCAATATCTTTAACATCCATAAAACATGACACATTCAACTGAGAAACAAAAATGGCTTTAAAAAATATTAAAACTATAAAAGTGTATTTCACTGTATGTTCCATTGTCATTGCATTTATATATTTTTTGCTAAATTTGACCAAATTCAGTTGGGCGAATTTATCTTGTTTTACGTAATATATATATATATATATATATATATATATATATATATATATATATATATATATATATATATATTGTTTTTTTTTTTTTTTTTTTTTTTGGGAAAACAAGACAAATACACTGACTGCAGTGTAATATGATGTTTTGTTCAAATGTTGCAGAACTGCTCTGTATCTACATTTTGAGATCCACAAAAATACATTTAATTGTAAATACAAACCAAAAAACATTGCATTGCTTTGTATGTTTAAAAATGCATGGGAATATTAGCAATGAGCACTCAGAAAAAAAAAAAATGTGATAAAAAAAAAGCAGGGGATGTGGGTGTCTGACTGTGTCATGAGACATTACTTCAGAATGTGTGTTAGTGCCAGTAAGAATGGCCTGTCCAGTCAAAATGTCACTCCCTCCACAACCGATTAGACTGTGAGCTACAGTAGAAAAACTGGCTGATTATTACACAACATACATATATGTTGGACAATGGACTATGTGTCTGACATAGTCCATAGTTATTCCGAGCTGTGAGCACTGTCACCGAAAAGGAATGGACAAGTTCGTAAAACAATGGAAGTTGTTTTACGCTACTAAGCGAAGCTGCCGCTCTGCGAACGCAGAAGTGTGATAAAGGCCTATAGAGCACATGAGTCACATGGACCACTTTTATGGTTCTTTTTTCATTTTGAAATGTGACAGTTTCAGTCCCCATTCACTTTCATTATATTGAAAAGAGTGGCCAGGATATTCTACAAAAATTCTCCTTTTGTCTTCACAAAAGAATGAGTCATACAGGTTTGTAATGACATGAGGGTGAGTAAGTAATGACATAAGTTTTTACTTTTTTATTTTTGGGTGAACTATTACATTTTTATGTTTTCAGTGACCATGAAAACCTTCACTGGGCACTAGAATAAATCCTGTTTTGAACTAAACAATACTTTGCACAATTATATAAGTCCAGCTTCAAGACTTTAAAGCTGGAACAAAAGTAACTTTGGATCTCTGCTGGATGCTTTGAGAAGCCAGGAAAAGTCTTCATCACCAGCCAAATAAAACTGTCCTCACAGCACTAGAGTTGGAGTGTCCTCTATACGAACATGGAGAGATCAGGCATATTGTCTAATTTAGGATTGTGCTGTTGAAAGGAGTCTTTAAGACCACCAAAGGCTTCACAGACTCAAAATACAACACCCTCTTTGAACATTCACTATGGAAATAATATATGATAATAAAGTTTAACGTTCCTTTAGCATAATGATTCAGCTCATGGGCCGACTAAGCATTTGTAATTTATGTATGTTACAGAGTGGCCTCAAAAAGGGCCACACTTAAGTCAAACTTAAAATGTATGAATTTCAATGCATTAGTTAACAAAATATTTAGTTGCATCTGTAAACAAATTATGTGAGACCTTTTCAGAACTAACTTTACTTTTCTCTCTTTAGCAAAGATTTTAAATCTTTTTACTAGTCCCAAGGTAATTTTGGGATGTAAAAAGTCAGTTTATTTTGGTGTAATGCAATGGAATTTATCCAAATTTTAAGTGTAGCTTATATTGTATATATATATGTGTGTGTGTGTGTGTGTGTGTGTGTGTGTGTGTGTATACAGTATATTTGAGTATATATTATATCAGAAGCTAAAGGTTTGGTGCATTAAGTAAGAACAAGATTGAATGACAATCATTGAAAACCTCTTGACTAATTTGGCTTCGAAAGCTATGAGAACTCAGTTCTTCCATTTATATGGTGTCTCTGAGATCAGTCTGGTCTCTTATAAATGTGCTTTTAACTCTCCAGGGACAACCCTGTTTGGTTAACACGTGTGACTCTGCAAACCTATGTGTGAACTCCCAAGCAGAGTGTGAACCACATACGGGAAAGAGCAGTCATGACCTGGGTTACAAGGACCCTCAATTACTCTCTGCAGTGCATACTGGGGTTACAGCGCGGTCGGGAGTTGATTCTTTGGTGTGTTATTCTGCCAGCATTTCCCAAAGTCACATTCCTAAGTTCCAAACACTTTTTAAAACTATGTTAACAGTCTGTTTCAGAAAGATCTTTTGAGAGATCATCAGTTAATGCCTCTGCAAAAAATGTACAATATTCAGGCTGTTTTAAAGTATAAACTTGGCGTTACTTGTAGGATAATAGACAAAAGGAATTAGGAAGGCCGCTCTGTAAAAGAACTGACCTCTGTAAATGGGGTCTAACAAATAATGAACCATTTTCATGTAACACACTGAATATTTGAGAATGATTTCAATATGGAAATAAAATTGAACAAATAACTGCATGTTTGAGGGTTCAAGCTAATTCTGGGTGTATATTTGATGATGGATGAAACTTATCAGTTTATATCATATACAGAATAGTACAGCTATGATTTGGCCAAAGTTTCTTTTTGAGCAAAATTGCAAAAGGATCTGGTCTATGCATCTGTTGTGATATGCATTTTAGACAAAATATTCCTATTTTGTCTATATTGCCAAGCAGGATCAACCACTGAGTGTTGCCGAGCAACACACAGATGGACAGCCCAGCCTGTCTACAGTGCCACAAACACAGGCAAGTGTGGGATACAAACAGTGAAAAGTCCCAGTGCTGTTATATGAAAATTAGGACACTTGGAATGCTGCTCATCCAATCAAATTAGAGGAAAAATGGAATTTAGAATTACACCAATAGAATTGTACCCAAACTCCATATTTTGACTCAATATACAGAAATCAAGAGAGAATTTATTACACTCAGAGGCATTTCAAATGGTCCCTCAAGTATTGCCATATTGCACAGACATATGCGGTTGCTTTTGTTCTTCTGTTTTTGACCCTAATGCTAAAACATTCTAGACAGACAGTGAACAAAGTACATTTTCTAGGTCACAGTGAGACTAGTAAACATATGGAAATACTGGACCGTTGCCTCTGAGGCATCCACATGTTCTTTACGCATTTACAGCATAATATATGATTAAAGAGCCTGTTGTGTTCAAAATTGGTACCAGCCCTGTGAGGCCATTCATGGTGTTCACACTGAGTGATTTTGCAAGGAGGCAGATGAAAATGATTGAAGAGGACACAGGCAAATGGGGCACAACAGGGAAAGTAGTAAGAGATCTTGTCTCTAAAACCAATGGTGCAAGTGAGTGTGCGTGTTTGCTATTGGTATTATGAAGCTGTCACAGCCTATTCAAATAAATTGAGAAGACAAAGTATAGGACTTCCATAATAAGGTTGGGGCAGATTCACCAAAGAGTTGTGCTACTTTAGCACATGTTATTTAAGCACAAACCATTACAGTATGTCCTATTCATAATAAACCACCAAAAATTCAATTATAAGCAAAGTAGCTGAAATACTGCTATGATGAAATATTAAATTAGTCCTTCTTTTCAGGGCTGCCTCATGATGAAGACGTCACTGCAGAGACTGTTTGCCTGCATCATGAATACATTTTTGTCATTCTGTTCTCACTTAAGTGCGGACTTTTCACTTTTTGAGTCTACAAAGATGTACAACTTACAGAATTTCAATAGTACACCCAAATGTCAACTGCCATCTCATACTGTTCATGTGTTACACTCTACTTGCTATAGTTTATTTCCATGTTGCTTCTTTGTCAATTTAGCAATGTCAAATGTAAATCAAGTCAACGTTTTGGTGGCACATGCAGAAATTCGCTATAGGGATGTATCGCTATAAAAGTGTGCAGCCGCAAACATGCCTCCTTTCTATGTAAATTATGTATTGTAAAAAGAATGTATTATAGATTGTGCCTTATTTACAAAACTCAGCGCTATTTGCCAGCCAAAATGAATGTTACACTGAGCCATATGAAGAAGCAGCTGTCTGTCACGGTATTAAACCAATCAGGTCAGAGTAAACTGGTCAAGGAAAACCTCATGTGATTGGTTACTAGAAGCAGGTAGACCCGCCTTCCCCCTCATGCTTGCAAAACTCCTTTCAGTGAGAAATTAGTGTCAAAAGTGTGAGGGCAACAAAGGGAAGATGGAGCAGTGTTTATATTTATGCCACAAACACAAGTCATTTACACGCTTGCAGAAGTTTATTTTACACATACAGACTGATTCCATGCGGTCAATCCATTTTGCTGTTCATGACACCTTTTCTTTGATTGCATATCGCTTATTGCAAGTTTGCAATGTTTTGGGCCATGTTTAGGCGCAAAAACAGTGTCAAAAGTGTAAGCACGAAAAAAAGAAAGTTAGAAGAATACAGACCACATTTACTTTGTGTTAATATGCAATTACAGATTCACAACACATGAATTAGCCTACACTTATACAAAGCATTGAAGTACTGCTGATATTTCTTTCTTACACTTGCAACTTGATTTACACCTTTACGAAACGTTCTGTGCGGGAACACGTGTAAAACATGGGAACTTGTTGTATTGGCATTTTTTGCCCCCATATTTTAAATTTCGGGGATATTTTTTGTAAATTTCGGTACCAATTTTGCTCCGAGTCCCCGTTAATTTCCGACGCTATTGGCATTGCATCTTTCTAAGGTATTTAAAAAGTTTGTTTTAGACATATAGTAGCAAGTAAACAAGATATCCTCACATATATGTCAAACTACATTGTGTTAATATTTGACACAGTTAAAACATTGCCTACCTTAAAAACAAATGTGTTCTTAAACGTGTTCAGACGGTTGCCTCGTACCTGAATGAACGGCTTCTTTCCAGAATAAAATGAAATATGCAGAAAATCACAGAATTACCGTTCTTGTATAGTGACAGGGCAGAACGTCTTGGAGAAGCTAGAGAGACACCGGCGGAATTTTCTTCCCAGAAATTCAGAAATATTATGTATTTTTTTGCACTTTGTAATTGTGGTGAAAAATAACTGTAGCCAAGTTGAATACTTCATTTTTAATCAACTCAAGTAAAAGAAAAAGTACTATTATTTATTTATACTTAAAAGTTGAAAATGTGAAAAATTAACTCAGGTACTATAACGAGAGTAGTTGTAATTCGTTACTTTGCACCTCTGGAATAGATATTATAATTTCTATGGAATACCATCACTGCTTAACGTGAACATACAAACATTGGAAGTCAGGAAGGAGATGCACATTTTTTTGGGAGATGTGGGATTTCTGACTGTATAGTTTGGAAGATAAAAAGTCATGAGCTTCCACCCAGCAGAATGCATTTAATTCCTAGACAACCTAAGGTAGATTTTTGCCAATTGCCCTGATTTCTCGTTGCACGTAAACACCTTTACCTGCATTCTTATCAGCTTATCCAATGTGCACAAGTGTTGTGTGCATGCCTATTTACATTTTGATGCCTAAAGCAGAGAATAACCCAATGATTTGAAATCGAATGTAATCAAGATTTTCTTGCGTTTTCGTATTTTTGGAATAAGCTGATTTTTGGTAGTTATCAGCGCATTGGTCAAAGGTCTGGCTATGCGAGACTAATCATCAGGTAACAAATCAAGACAATAAAAGTGATTTGATTTGAAACCTGATGATTAGTCTCGCATAGCCAGACCTTTGACTATGGCTGAAGGTCTGGGACGTATTGCAGCTTAAAGTGGCCAAGAACTGGTGACTTAGACAGGAAAAAGCTGTCTGACTGAAATGTAAAGTGAAACGCGAAAGAGTGCATTTACATGCACACCAATGCGCAGGTAATAGGCAGCTATAGGCACCATCAATCAATGGGACATTATGCAAAATAAAAATGTTGCCATTTAAACAGGATGTTACTTAGGAACAGTGCATCCGCAGCATAAAGTCTTTGGCTACTTTTGTTGATAATGTGTTTTTCAGACTGATCGTTTCCCATTTGGATGAGTAATGAAGTGTTTTCTGTGTGATGCTTAAGCTTACAGTCTACCAATTCTAACAAATACATTCAAAATGTCCATCAGTTTCTAGAAAGTCAGATTTATACTTACGCACTCCACAGCCAACTCATCTTTCTCAATGTATCAAAGGGAATTTTAAGTACTGTTCAAACTGAGATCAATTAATTCTCTAAAAAGTCAAGATGCATATGTCATGAAGTTATCATAAACTGGAAGCAGAGCACAGCTGTCTAATTTTCAATATACTCTCTTACATGTTTCTCCTCAGGGGAGTTAGTTCATGATGAAAAAAGGCCAAATACCTCGACTTTGTAATGCTAAGGTGCCGTAAAGACCATGAGCTCTTCAAGTGAGCTGGTTATTTGAGGTTAAATTAAATATTAAATCTTCAAAACAAGACTAGTCAATCAGCAAAACCAGCAAACCAGCAATCAACAAACCATTTGTAGTTGTAACCCTAACTTCATATGAAAAGACTAAACCCCACAGGATCAATGAATCTAAGAAAAACCTTCTTAAAACATATGATGAAAGAGTGGATGAAAGCAGAACAGGCACCTAAATATCTGTTTAAACTACACCTGGTTTCAAGTTTCATGGTGAGAATTTAATATTCCCAGGAGAGTAATTATCCCACTCTTTTTTCAGAAAAGAAAAAATCCCCCCAAAAAATCATACTAAAAAAGAAATGTTTGTATCTTATTTTTACAGTATTTGTGTAGACACAAACATTGATTTCAAGGAACCTCTCATTGAACATCACACCTCACAGCACAGAGGGCCAATAGTGCACAAGAAGGCCGTGGCCCTCATGAGACCTCTAAATGTAAATATAGTAGAATTTAGCTGATTCCAAACCACAATGCCGGCTCTTCAGTACAACCTGGCAATAAGAGTCAATTACTCATTACACTGCCTCTTCTAGGTGCTACCGTCAACATGATTCGCATGCAATAGGTGAAGAATGATAAAGTAAACCAGGGCCTTGCACATAGAGCGTGGTTACCTCATAAACAGCATGAGGCCCACATCAGCAAGGAGGAAATAAGTCAAAAATAGTATCAGTGATTTTGCAATGAGGACACAGTGTGCTCTTTGAATTCAAATGTATAGTGGGACTCATAGCTTGGTATCACAACAAGAATGCAACTTAAAACTTAGTTTTTACAGATAAATTAAGCTTTGGGATGAATGCTGTATTTTGTAGGTGAGGATTTTCTTAATGTGCTGAGAAAACCACACCAATATAGAGTAAATAACACTTTAATTGCTAAAGCCATTTTCACCTGTGCCACATTAAAAAATACCTGAGTCATGAATAAATGATTAATGGTCAGAAACAACCAAGAATTATTATTATTATTATTATTATTATAATTTTTTACAGTATACCATAACTTTGCTGGCTTGTGATGGCTTGATGACTTGATGGCTTGTGAATGTTCAATTTACGATCTAAACACCTAAACTGCCGCACTTCAATAGCATCAGCCACCATTATACACAATGTTACTCTAAACTGCTTGTTTCCTCAAATACTGTAAGAAAACGTCATTTTTCTTTTTTTCAATTACTGCACACTCACAAAACACTAGAGGTCGACCGATCTTGGATTTTGCTGATATCAATAACAAAGGTGGTGTAAAAGGCAGATAACTGATTAATTGGCCGATAGTTTTTTAAAATCCATTTATAAAATGTTAAATAAAATTTCGTAGTCTTTCCTTACTATGGCGGGCACAGACACAGAGGGTATAGGAATTAATAAAATCCCAGATGCAGTGTAATGTTCAACCAAAATCCCAATAATAACCAGAAACACAGAAGATTTGGCGCAGAATGTGGGACTTTTAACTGTAAACAAGCCCAAAATAAACAAGGGGCTCTTATTTGTGAAATGACAGACACTTGGCTTCATTAAAACACTCTGTTTTTAAATATTTACCAATTTAAGCTTTTTATATATTCACCAAATTACAAATTGTGCATTTAAATATACATTTCACCAGAATGTTTTTATTTTATTTTTATTTTTTATTATTATTCACAAAATATAAAGTTAGAGACATGATGTATGTGCTGACGGGGCACATTTCCATATTGTCGCATTTTTCTTTGCATGCTCAAGCTTCGATTTAGAACAATTCATTATCCAATCAAAATAAGAAAATTTGGATTGAAGTGGTGATGAATAAATGGATGAATGGAATATTGTCAGGGATGAAAAATTTAGATACAGCAAATCCCCAAGTGATTTTTAATCAGGAATATAAAAAAAAAAGCTATCTGCAACTATCAGCATAGTTTTTTTCAGATAACTGATAGTTCCAGAGAGCAATTATCGGCACCGATTGGTCTACATCTACAAAACGCATTATAGTATTATACTGTATTACTTTTGTATACTTTACTGTACCTACAGTATTTCATAATTTTACTACTTATTATTCTAGAACCTTTTTCAAATTATACGTTATTAGCACTTTTTATTTTGTACGCTTTGTTACCTATTTAATATTGTCACTACTTATTTTTTATTCACTATTTTTAATCACTACTCCTTACTCTAGACCCTAACCAATAACATATTATAACATATAAGAGAAAAGCAATCTAATGACAGCTTCTCTATCTGTCATATAGATTGGAGGATATAGATAGGTCATACATTATCAGTGTCAAAATCTGGTTTTAATCTGTGGCCCTTTAAGCGAGGGTTTTCAAAGATCTGTGATTGTCACTTAACCAACTAACCAGAAAATTACAGTGAAGGGCTCTTCAAACGGCACCTTCCAAGACAACTGTAGGCACTTTTGGTTTTGCGCTCATTGCTTTTTCCTTTTACTGCTCATTGCAAATGACTGTCAAGATTTTATCATATACTTACAAGGATAGTTCACCAAAAAATAATTTACTCCCTTTTATGCTGTTCCAAACTCATAAGACTTTCTTTCTACTGTGGAACACAAAAGGAGATTTTAGGCGGAATGTTAGCCTAATGGCGTATACACACTAGGCCCGGTTGCCTTGTACCCTGCCCAAGCACGATTGTCCCCCCTCCCCCACTGGCCTGCACTCACATTGCAATTAACGTTCCGGGCCTGAGCACGCTTACGTCATTACGATGCGACTTTTTGTTTTGAAGAAAAGAGGAAGAAAAGCGCTCTTGCACAGCACAATGGAGTCCATCATTGTACGAGTACGAGTACAAAGTAACGTTTCTTTGTGGCTTATTTTGAGTAGTCTGGGGTGCGGTGACACACAGCCCTCTCACATGCCTAATTGTCGACAGCATCGTACCACTGGAATTTATCCTTTTCGTTCGACGAGCTGCGAGATTTACCTTCAGATACTGAACCCGCAACTTTTTCAGCTTGTCACGTCATTGCATCAGTGGTTCTTTGGTATCTACGAGCACGAAGATAGTCGCAAATTTGACCAAATATCTCTGAGTTCTTGTGTGTTCTTGTGTGTTGTATCCAGTTATTCCTGTATACACTCGTCTGCCCAAATTGCCAGTGTTGGGCCTCATGTATTCAGATAGAAGACAAAGGCAGGCCTAACAGTCATAAAAAACATTCCTCAAGCCCCCTCCTGCTAAGTCATAAATCTTACTGATAAAATCGCGCCAAAATCAAACAAAGGGAGTCCTAAACAGACTACAGATCCATGAAGCCTTGCCCACTAAAGGATCGAGCACTCAACTCCTATTGGATGAGGCACACAACAGAATGTCCCTCGAACATGACATCATCCGGACTTCAAATAATTCTGAAAATGCTTCCAAAGTTGCTTCCGGCTACTTCGTTCACCGAATACGGACGTAGCTTTTTGCTGCTCTCCGGTGTAACCTCGTGGCATAAGGAAGTAATGTCCGACTTGAAACTGTAGCCATACAATCTCCATCTCGCTGGACGAGTTGAGATTACTCTGTGTTCAACCAAACACTCTAACGGATCCGAAGGAGACCGCCGAGCAATTCGCATCTTCATCCGTTGGCCTACAGAAGTGAAGAGATTAAAGATTTCTCTTCCATCTTCAATCAAGTCGACATTTCTGAGTTCTCCGCCAGCCCGCCGAGAATCAACAGCCGTACCGCCCTCTGAGAATCAACAGCCGTACCGGCCGCCGACAGCGCGAGGAAACGGCTCTAGTCATCACACGAGCCTCAAGAAACCGGGTCAAAGTTAAAGGACGGAGGAAAACACATTCTACCTGTGTCCTCATGCGATTCAAGTAAGAGGTTTACGTCTGGGCAGAGATAGAATATTATAGTGTGTTATTCTTGTGTTTCAAGGATTTTTGCTTGTACAGTTTACGGACCGCCATGTCCGCTAATTATTAATACTCAGGGTATTAATTATCACGAATTTGTTTTGCTGTATTGTAGTCCAACCAAACTGGACTGTTGTGCATTTTCGCCATCGCGGGTGAGACAGCAACTGAGTTCATCCATTAAAGAGTCAAATAACAAGGGACTTTTACGAGCCCCGCTCGTAAAACCGCGTCTCTGAGTGATGAACACGGCTGCTTTATCTCCAGCTATCGCGAAATCAGCTTTCGGGCTGTCACTTAATCCTCTCTCTCTCTCTCTCTCTCTCTCTCTCTCTCTCTCTCTCTCACTAACCACACTGACACACACACACACACACTGTCACACACACACCTTGTGTTATAGAATTATTTTTATTTCCATATCTAATCATATCACTGTTTAGTTTGTAGTTGTAAATCGGAAGTTTATTGACTGCATTGTATTAATTATTAATTGATATTACTGCATAAATAAACTTTGTTTATATTACAAAGAGAAGTGTTTTGGTTTGTTTTGCATACACCTGTATCATGCTGACGGGATGTCAGTGCTGGGATTCAAACCTTCGTTCATTGTTTTTTTCCCGAAAATCGATATTCTTCGGATGTCGATTTTCCTAAGAAAACAATCTAATATTGAGACTGTTTTAATATTCGGTTATTAGTCCCTGATTCCAGGGTGGTGCCCCGTCAATGTTAATCCTTATTAATATTCTATTGATTTTTGATAACTGATAATTATCTTTGATTGAATTTGAATGATCAATAAGCTAGTGTTAATTTTAATGTTTCATCGACGTTAACAATTAACGATTATCTTTGATAACTGTTGATTTAAAGGATTAAAAAAAGCTAACATTGATTCTCATCAATGTTCTATTGATTTTAATAATTAATAATTATCTTTGATAATTATTAATTATTGCTAATAACCAAACTTGCTCCTAAACGTAGCACACTACATTTACTGGAGTCCCATATGAGGTTTTAATGAGTTAGATCCAATTAATTAATTTAAATATTGATTAATAACTACAGAAATAATTATTAATTATTTCTGATAGTAACCCTGATCTAAACAACCAGTAAAGCCCTACATAATAATTGGTGCCCCGTGTGAGGCATCCTACGTGCCAGTTCTGTCACAGTGTGTATGCATAAGAATCCAAAGTAATAACTTGAAATCCTTACTTCAAAGTTTGGTTCTGTTTGACAATTTACTTCTCACAACTTGCCAAACATAAGCCAGTGTGGTGTGAAAGTGCTCTTAAGAGTGAATTAGGGGTTGGTAAATTTACTATAGTCTGCTTAAAACCTGCTGTTGTTGTTATTTAACTCCTAACGCTTTCATCTAAATGTTACAGAGAGGTGCCAAGTCACTTCATTGACATCCACCAAAGAGAGAACACAGTGAAATTTGCACATTACATAACAGTAGACCGTAAGCCACAGGTCGAAGCCTCTCAACTGTGCTTTCGTGTTAGCATTATATCAACTGTAAAACAACAAGCTGTCAGAGCCACTATCACAAGAATTTTTACGGCCCCAGTAAAATGAGTCACCAATCGCCCTGCGTGACTGGAGCTGAAGCTCCACAGAGGTTAGTCGACCCAGCACTGCAAGATGTAGTTGCTGCTGTCCTTCGTCTCTCCATAGAGGAGAGAGATAACCTTAACGGCTACAATGTTAGTCGTTGTGATGAAGCATTGCAGGAACTAGTTGATTATGTCAACAACCCGGTCGGGAAGCCAATGCGCACAATCCTGGACCTTGTGGGCCAAATGTTCCTTCTTCATCACCGCAAAACCCAACTGCAAACGGCCGAGCACCAGGCCCAGCTTGCACAGCTGCAGAGCAGCTATCATGCGGTGCAGAGGGAAAATCTCAGCCTGCACCAAGAAATTAGGTGCACTCAAGCTGAGAAAGTCCAGGCACAGAAAGATAATGCCTGGATGCAGGAGGAAAACGAAGCCCTGCACAGGCAGCTTCAAGCTGCCCAGCTAAAAGTAGAGTCAGATCAGGTAAGTGCAGCTGAAATGCACCGCACGACATCTGACATAGAAGAGGGCTCCCTTTGTAGCGCTACGCGTAGAAATGTGCCCCTGAGAAACCCAGGAACACACGCTAGGAGCCGAGCTGCCCCTAGTGGTACAGTCTCTGACTTCGTCCTCCAAGACACCTTTCAAAATCCTCCAGCAGCCCGCTGGTTGGATGCAGGCGCCCCTCCTTATAGTTGCCCCCCCCAGTCAGTTTTCAGTCACGCCACCTTGCGTTTCAAACCGACTGATTCCACACCACGAAGGGGGGACAATTATTTTCAAGCCCAGAGTGGTGTAAGTGGCTCAAAGATCCCATTAGCCAGGGAGCTGTACGCAACCCGGGGTCCACCCCCATGCGTCGACTGGACTCCTTCCCCACCACGAAGGGGAAGAAGTCGTCCTCATCGCTATAGCGATCCGAGTGACTATGATGTTTCGGATGACTCAGACGACCCGTGGTCATACCGACACCAGCGCTTGCGCATCCGACAACTTGAGTCCCTCGCAGGGGACATAGAACGCTTTGACCCAAATAATCGAGATTCAAACATCGACAATTATCTTAGGGAAATTGAGCACTGCCTGATTGATTTGCCTTACGCTTCATCACGTGAAAAACTCAAGCTCATATGGAAGACCACGGTAAGGAGTGTCCATGCGTTCATGGAAACGCTACCGACTGGTACACAAAACCGCTACTCAGCTCTGTGTAAAGCCCTACGCGAGGAGTATTCGCTGTATATCGACGAAGCCTCCGCTACCATAGCTGCTTTCGCCATCACCCAGAAGAGGCACGAGCCTCCGCGTGAGTATTATAGACGCCTGAGAACCACGTACTTCCAAGGAAGTAATGCGCCAGGTCTGGAGGAGGAACGAGCTTTCAAGTCTCTTTTCCTTCACAACCTCCACGAGTGCGTGCGATATGATGTCACAATGCACTGCAGAATGGGCAACCCCACCATGCAGGAAATCAGAAAGTACGCGCAACTGGCATGGGAGACACGCGTGCGCCCTGCCCGAGGGCACGAAGGCGACGCCAGAGCCCTGGGGATCCAAGCCTCATATGCAGACATAGCGCTTGAAGGCAACAAAATGCCTCACGTTAAGGTGAATGCTAGAACCGGACCCCAGAGGCGCCGATCACCCCGCCAGCAGGGTAAGCAACAGAACCAGGGGGGTGGTAACCAGACACACCCCCAGGGTCACGGCAGGCCTAAACAACAAAACGTTCGCTGGCCGAAAGGAAATGCGTGTTTCAAACGAAAACCCAAACAAGAAGGTGAGTGGGTAGGTAAGGTTTCAAATACCCTCAGAGAACAAGATTTGAGAGAGGAAATGGAGGATATTAGGAGACGCTTGACTGAGTTAGTAACTAAGCTTGACGTGCTCCGTTGTTCACCAGGTCCGCCGACCTCCTCAAAGGAACACGGCACTGAAACCCCGTTTGTATGACTAGACGATGTACCCCCTCCCGTTAACGCCAAAGTTTACTTTGTAGGTCGGGAAAAGGGGAACAGTGTCCAAGTTGCTCCCCAAAACAGTCACTCCTAACATGCCACACCCTCCTTTTCTGACCTTCTTGGGCGATCTGTACCGTAAGGGCAACGCCTGACACATGGGTCATTCAGCTCCCACTCACTACTCGACACCGGTTCCGAAATAGTCTAATGGGTTCCAACACCTTCGCAGAGGTGGCTAGAGCAAAGCTCTCCCTTGGCAAACCGTTATAGACAGAGACCTGCAACGTAAGCGTCACAAGCTACACACAAGATAGGTCGTCTATCACAAAACGGGCCTGGATTGACACCTTTCAAGGGATGATGCTAACATACCCTGTTTACATATGTCCCATTAATACGGAACCACCATTAGTTGGCCAGGACCTACTGAACCGATTGGCTCCGCTCATTGACTGCCGTCGTGGACATGTGGGCTCAGGTTGACATACCGAGACCACTTGGTCCAGAAAACAGTTCGCCAGCTTCAGATACACACGTCGCCATTGTCCAAAAATCCAGCAGAGACGGCGACTCCAATAAGAACAATTACAGGGCCTGGGTAAAACCCTTCAGGGTACTATAGTCACTGTAAATTTGCAATCCGTTCTTATTGATAACACTTTGCACTCTTTAGGGATTTTGTCAGAGAAAACAACTTATGCGTGTATCGTTAGAGATCTAATGCAGGACCTCAGGGAAATTAGCTCCTCAGTCAACAGTCTGAGTGGTGGAAGGATTCCAGATTACCTGGTCTCCCTAGACCTTTTCGAACAAATCCTTAGATCTGCTACTATCTCCATTGTGCAACCTTCACAGATACACATGGCATATAGTTTTGGCATTGAAATTCCAAACAATGTAAATCCTCAGAACCTCAAAATAGGATTTATCCTCAATCTACCGTCATAGGCAGAATATATATAGACTAAAATCTGTATTTAATGTTGGTTTTCAGAGAGGTAATGCACACATTCACCTCAAAACACCACCAACACTCGCCTACCATGATGAGGACCCCTCGCTCTACCTTATCTCTAACCTAAACATGTGTACCAAGACAAAGTACATTCATTGGGTTTGTCAAAACGCAACCCCTTTGTTAGAGAGGTGACTAACTACCTCTGCGGCCAAAGAGCCGAATTCCATGAACAAGTGTCATGATAGCATGTCCATCAAAGATGAAGGAACAGAGACAAAGGTAGAGCGAGCAGGCAGTTGCTGGCTCGTTAACACACCAGCCACCGAAGTCATACGACTGCCATGATACAGCCACTAAGCTAAGGCCACTAAACTAAGGCTACCAAACCAAACGGTGTTCTTAATGGTTCCCCAAAGAGCCATCGTGCACACTGACGATATTGTCCTCCATCATCTCAACGTCAACAAACATGACGCAGAAATTGAGATCATGGACGTATTTAGAGGTCACAGCCTCACCGTTGATGACACCCTTCGACAGCAGCTTCAGGCTGAAGGGATGGAATTAGTGAAGTTCAGTCTCAAACCGACTGGCTTGACCACTATATTTCATAGTCACATAAGCAGATCGTCGTCTTACCGAGAACACCCTATCAGTTTGGTTGCCCTCTGGCTCCTCCTTAGTGGTTGGATCATCGCAATTATTGCACACGCCATGTACAGGTACATTCAACACCTACAGGCCAGACTGGACTCACTTCTCATACAGCCGCGTTTTACACACCAGTCTGAGCCCATCACACAGGTTAACTCCATCATTTCCAAGGATAAGCCTTTTAACCTTTAACCCTCCTTTCCTCTAACATTTTGTTCCTAGTAACCAATGTCAGGTTCTACTTTGATTTTGTGTTATGACCAAAGAACAACAAAGGATTGTGTTATGGTTAATGCTGTGCCTTCCAATAACTTGAAATGTTTATGTGTGATGAATGTAGTTTTAGAATTAGCTAGAAGTTCTATGCCCAGATGTGCCTCAATCTCTGTCCAGACGATAAAACCTCTGTGAACTCTAATGAACTGTATGGACTGTGCAACCATTTCTCTTTCCTATCAGGAATACATGGATGGCGTAACCCACAGGTTACTGTGAACCGACAAGAACTGTTCGGCCCTTCAGTTGCTCTAAAGATGCTGGACAACAACCAACTCTTCAGAACAAAGGGGGGAATGTTGGGCCTCATGTATTCAGATAGAAGACAAAGGCAGGCCTAACAGTCATAAAAAACATTCCTCAAGCCCCCTCCTTCTAAGTCATAAATCTTACTGATAAAATCGCGCCAAAATCAAACAAAGGGAGTCCTAAACAGACTACAGATCCATGAAGCCTTGCCCACTAAAGGATCGAGCACTCAACTCCTATTGGATGAGGCACACAACAGAACGTCCCTCGAACATGACATCATCCGGACTTCAAATAATTCTGAAAATGCTTCCAAAGTTGCTTCCGGCTACTTCGTTCACCGAATACGGACGTAGCTTTTTGCTGCTCTCCGGTGTAACCTCGTGGCATAAGGAAGTAATGTCCGACTTGAAACTGTAGCCATACAATCTCCATCTCGCTGGACGAGTTGAGATTACTCTGTGTTCAACCAAACACTCTAACGGATCCGAAGGAGACCGCCGAGCAATTCGCATCTTCATCCGTTGGCCTACAGAAGTGAAGAGATTAAAGATTTCTCTTCCATCTTCAATCAAGTCGACATTTCTGAGTTCTCCGCCAGCCCGCCGAGAATCAACAGCCGTACCGCCCTCTGAGAATCAACAGCCGTACCGGCCGCCGACAGCGCGAGGAAACGGCTCTAGTCATCACACGAGCCTCAAGAAACCGGGTCAAAGTTAAAGGACGGAGGAAAACACATTCTACCTGTGTCCTCATGCGATTCAAGTAAGAGGTTTACGTCTGGGCAGAGATAGAATATTATAGTGTGTTATTCTTGTGTTTCAAGGATTTTTGCTTGTACAGTTTACGGACCGCCATGTCCGCTAATTATTAATACTCAGGGTATTAATTATCACGAATTTGTTTTGCTGTATTGTAGTCCAACCAAACTGGACTGTTGTGCATTTTCGCCATCGCGGGTGAGACAGCAACTGAGTTCATCCATTAAAGAGTCAAATAACAAGGGACTTTTACGAGCCCCGCTCGTAAAACCGCGTCTCTGAGTGATGAACACGGCTGCTTCATCTCCAGCTATCGCGAAATCAGCTTTCGGGCTGTCACTTAATCCTCTCTCTCTCTCTCTCTCTCTCTCTCTCTCACTAACCACACTGACACACACACACACACACTGTCACACACACACCTTGTGTTATAGAATTATTTTTATTTCCATATCTAATCATATCACTGTTTAGTTTGTAGTTGTAAATCGGAAGTTTATTGACTGCATTGTATTAATTATTAATTGATATTACTGCATAAATAAACTTTGTTTATATTACAAAGAGAAGTGTTTTGGTTTGTTTTGCATACACCTGTATCATGCTGACGGGATGTCAGTGCTGGGATTCAAACCTTCGTTCATTGTTTTTTTCCCGAAAATCGATATTCTTCGGATGTCGATTTTCCTAAGAAAACAATCTAATATTGAGACTGTTTTAATATTCGGTTATTAGTCCCTGATTCCAGGGTGGTGCCCCGTCAATGTTAATCCTTATTAATATTCTATTGATTTTTGATAACTGATAATTATCTTTGATTGAATTTGAATGATCAATAAGCTAGTGTTAATTTTAATGTTTCATCGACGTTAACAATTAACGATTATCTTTGATAACTGTTGATTTAAAGGATTAAAAAAAGCTAACATTGATTCTCATCAATGTTCTATTGATTTTAATAATTAATAATTATCTTTGATAATTATTAATTATTGCTAATAACCAAACTTGCTCCTAAACGTAGCACACTACATTTACTGGAGTCCCATATGAGGTTTTAATGAGTTAGATCCAATTAATTAATTTAAATATTGATTAATAACTACAGAAATAATTATTAATTATTTCTGATAGTAACCCTGATCTAAACAACCAGTAAAGCCCTACAGCCAGTAAACACTGCACCTATGCCGTAGACCAAAGTGATCCCTTTGCCCAGTCACATCACTGACGTCTTGTTTCGAGTTCCATGCTCGGTCATGATTAGCGATCACACTAGATATGTACCATGTCTGAGCCAACTGAACTGTGCCTGAGCACAACTCTTCAACCGGGCATGGTACGGAGCGATCACACTAGTCAAACAAACTGGACTTTGGGGGTCAAACGTGCTCAGGCACGGTACAGATTGCCTAGTGTGAGTACACCCTAAGTCACCACTCTTTTTCACAGTATAGAAAAAGATGCAATGAAAGCGAATGGTGGCAAGACTAATATCTCCTTTTGTGTACAACAGAAGAAAGAAAGGTGGGCTTTGAGCAACATGAGGGCGAGTAAATGAGAATTTTCATTTTTGGGTGAACAATCCTTTTAAAAATATAGCAGTGGAAACCATCTGTTACCTATGTGAAGCAGGGATGCATTGCTCTGCCTTGCACAGATTGGAGATCACTTAGTTTTCTTAGTTTTAAAGCATTTGTACTATTCTGGTTGGCTTAGCAAAAGGATAAGTGTTTGTTTAGATTAAATGGCACTCACTGCCTCCAAACATTCCTAAGTCACAAGAGCTCTTCTCCTTGTTATAGTGGCTCATTGGAACTTAACACTCAAGCTAGCACAACTGAAACAGTGCATTTTATTTGGCATACTACGTACCTCTGGAGTTAATGTCTTTTACTCGCCAGGCTGACATTCACATGCCTGCAAATTTAGGCATGAAGAGAACATGTGTTTTTCATTTGAAACCTCTTTCATTCCTCCCTAAAGCAATGGTCATAGCATTGCAGATATTTGACTTTCATGGGAATGCATAAATCCGAATCAAGTGGCAGTTCCAGCAAAATTAGATCCAGGTGATCGCAAAAACAGATGCAAGTGCATCGGTAAAGCAGCACGACACATGTTACAGAATTACAGGGTTAAAGTTTTGTAATGAGTGAATGTTTTCTGCTTGTTTCTTTTTTCTTTTCTTTTCTTTTTTTTTTTAAGAATAACACTAACTTTTTCAATATTAAAATTAGAAATATAGCACAGAATGTGGACCTTTTAATAAAGGTATCTTATACTCCACAGTACTGTATATGGAGACCATGGGCATGTATTAAGCAAGAATGACACTTATTTAGCACATGCCCATAAAAGTTCTCTCTCTGCCTGAGAAAAAGAAGTGTAAACATTTCAAATTTGAAAGAAGCCTAAATAACTTTATTCTCTACGTGTGTCTCCACGAGTCTTCCATGTTTCAGAGTATCTGGTCTCAGTTAAAAACACTGACACAAAAAGAACATTATTACCACACAATATCATTCTTAACTCACATTAACACAATTCTGAATAGCATCTTGTTAGGCTCACATTACATTGGTAAGATTTCTTAATTTTTGGAATGTTCTTAACTCATATTAACTGAATTCTGAATGATGAAGCTTGTCCATTTTGAGCAGAAGCATTTGCATTTGCTTTAGGTTAGAAATCAAATTAGTTTTGTTTAAAGTTTTAACTGTAGTTCCACCTCGTGAAATTCCAGCAGTGCAGCAGCTGCGTATTTCAACTCTGCTGTCATTGTCACCCAGTTCAAATTTGATTGATAGGAAAAAATCAGCCCTGATCATAGGCTGTTTTAAACAATAGCCTGATGTCCGATAGTGCAGATAATTGCATTTACCAGCCAATACTGATGTTTCGCAGATCTGTCAACAACAACAAAACACCTTTTGTGGTAGATTTTTTTTAATTATTATTATTATTATTAAAAAACTGATAGCCTTTTAAATTAAACTGGTAGGCAGTTGTGTTGTTGTCTGTGAGTTATGAAGGACAATGTAAAAAAAAAAAAAAATTCAAGAGCCCTTAGTGTTTCCTACTATTTGATAAGTAAAAGCAGCTATCGCCTCAAACGATGTAAGACTAATAGTACTTTGAAAAGATCATAGTTCAGCCAGATCGTTGTTGTTAGGGAATATACAATATATTGATATAGATTTCAAATCTTGTGATGTCTTTTTGATTTCTTGAAACGACAGGTCTTTGTGAGGCAGTAGAAAACTGAAAATACATGCTATTATTACCATCTGTACTTTTAAAATGATTTATAATGAAATACACAGTCAGCTGTTAGAATCCTTTGGATATGATTTCAGAAACACATTCATATTTTCATGCTAGAGTGGAATGCTGGAATGAAGCTGTTTTCTGGTTAACTTTATCTGTGCACCATGAAACACGTCACAATGCAAGATATACTCCCTCCTGAGCTTTCACACTTAAATTACACCTAACAACTTTGCCAGTGGAAAAAGTGTTTCCATTTCCTCTCAGAAAAGTAACAGTCAGTTTATGAAGTGTTGCATGAATCATACACAACTCAATGAAAGCTGTCAGTGCTTTCGTTCTGCGCCCTTGATATGTGTTTCCAAAAGAGCAGATTTTCTTCTACACATTAGTATGGGAAAGCTTTCATTTATAATGATAAAACTCACTGACCAAGGATAATTGATGATCAACTTTGAATATACAATATATTATGAAAATAATATGTACAATTATACGTTAATGATCAAGAGGGCTGCACTCTAAAGCAGCTTGCTGTGGTGATCAAAAATAAATCAACCGCATAAAGTAATTATAGCAATCTTTTTCAAGTCATAGATACCAAATTATATACGTAGATAAATACATAAAAATACATGTAAAAGCATTTTTTCCATTTGTGTATCCAGAATAATAATTTCTGCTTAGACGGGGAAGCCTTTATTTATTTATTTATTTATAGAAACACTATTTTTTTTATAAAGACATAGTACAGATACTATAAAATATATTTTAAAAAACATTTATTTGTTTTTATAATATAATTATTTTTATTTACAATTATTTATTAATTTTATATTTTTTTATTTTTCAACAAGGTACTGCAAGAAAAGTGACGTTTTACTCTAATTTTACATGCTGGAGGTTAGTGGTACAGAGGTGCAGGAGTTAGCCCTCTGGAGACAACTAGTGGGTAACTGCTCAACCATTCTTGGGAGCTTTTTCTGCAGTTTACTGACTTTTAATGATTTGGACATATTAAAGCCAATCAGCTAAAGAAGACATGAAATCAAGTCTCTGCTATTTTCACTTGTTTATTGTTACTTATTTTCACTTGTTTTGAGTCTCTGCAAATTATACACCCAGACCGAAGTGTATCATTACGATGAAAGTGAATCATTATTATCTTTTACTGGGTTTCTATTCCTCCTTACTTAGTTCTCAACCAAAAAGACCTGCAACATTGAGGTTAAATACACATGCACAATGCTCAGTGATAATGGTTTGGAAATCTTCCATACTTGCCTACATTTGAGTTCAATTCATTAATGTATTAAAGCGATTTTATGTTGATTGCGTTTAGAGCATATGGGTAGTAGCTAACATGAAATACTTTTGAGAAGTTGACATGTTTTGCAGTGTGACATGCTAAACATTGCTAATTATGTGAGATTTAGTAAAAAGCATTTTGCTAATCATTTTACAATGATTATGCATGCAACTATTATTACATTACATTTATTGAGAGTCTACATGTATTTGTACTTTTAAAAACTAATTTGTCAAACCAAAGGACCATTTAAAATGAACTAGTGTAGACAAAATGTCATTAAAATGGTTTAAAAAATAAAAAATGGTGGCCAGTTACAGGACCTAAAATATATACTTTCCCTTATACATTCATGTAAAATTTTACCTAGATTCCACATGTTGATATAAAATGTCCATGGACATGGACTTATGTGTCAATTACCCAAATAATGAAACACCATTCAGCCTCATTAAGCTTTTTGTTTGCTGAACAAAATAAATATAAAGCACACAATGTTTACTTAGAGAAACGTATAGGCAAGGGCGTAGGTTTGGTTTGAATGTTGGTAGGGACATATTTGCAAGGAAGACAAAATGTTGATATTAAGAATGCAAGAGAGGGCCTGGGTAGCTCAGTGGTAAAGATGCTGGCTACCACCCCTGGAGTTCGCTAGTTCAAATCACAGGGTGTGCTGAGTGACTCCAGCCAGGCCCAGTTGCTAGGGAGGGTAGAGTTACATGGAGTAACCTCCTCGTGATCACTATAATGTAGTTCACTATCGGTGGGGTGCGTGGTGAGTTGAGCGTGGATGCCACGGTGAATAGCATGAAGCCTCCACACGCACTGTCTCCATGGCAACACGCTCAATAAGCCAGTGATAAGATGCACGGTTTGACGGTCTCAGACGCAGAGGCAGCTGGGATTCGTCCTCCGCCACCCGGATTGAGGCAAATCACTACATGACCATGAGGACTTAAAAAAGCATATTGGGAATTGGGCATTCCAAATTGGGAGAAAAAGGGGAGAAAAAAAAAAAAAGAATGCGAGAACATATCATAGTGTCTATAGAGGCACAATATTTCCTCATATAATAAGTCTCATTTCTATTCCTCTGCCCCACCATATTAAATATTAGCCCGTTTTTTTTATTTTATTTTTGATCACAAAGGTGACATTTTATTTCTTGACAAAACAAAAATGCTTTTCCTATCTAGCCCAATATTCTTCTCAAATGTGCAAAATAAAATATTTATTGGCTAAATGTATGCTATACATTATGTGCAGAAAATATGAAATATTAGTTAGCAGACATAGAACGACTCATTTTGACGAGCTGCTTGCTCGACTCGATGTTGTAGAAACACACACATACTAGACACGGTGCCTAATATTTTATGCTCCTTGTATCTTTATAAACATTATAGATGAATGCAATAAAATAATACTGCAAGATAATTTGTATACCAAAAAAATGTATATATTGTGCAGCTGCAGCCCCACTGGCCACCACTAAATTCTTAATTTAAGATGGCAATCAGTGTTCTGTGAAGTTATACCAGCATTTTAAAATCCTGCACCTCTAATCCACCCCCATACCTACCTGGAACCTAACTAAACTGTAATCATTTGCACATGAATAATGATACTGAGAATTTTTAATAGTCACAAAAATGTAAATAGAAAACATATTATAAGTAAACATATTTTAAATATTATCTATTTTCTAAGTGGTAAAATTGTCCAAATGTTGGTCGGGACATTTTTGATGTCACTATTATCCCTACCTAAATCTATGCCTTTGCTTATAGGTACCTACCTACAGTACAAATTTAAAATGCACTGGCATTTCAGTCAGCGGCGTAGCTAGACCCTGGCTGATAGGGCTGAAGCCCTGGATCTTTTGTTAATAGACCCGATGATGATGAGAGAAAAAAGAAGTAAGGCTTAATGTTAATTACATCAGGGTTCAAAAACAACAAGGCAGGCTTCAATTCTGGCTCCAAATGTAAATTAATTCCAATCAGTGACAGTGAGCCCAAATTGCATTAACTGACAGTTCGCACTTTGACTTTTACCTGCTGATCGTTCTCAAGTTCATCAGTGTGTGGGAGCTTTCTATTTTCTCTCACGGGGTGCAGCTTTTCTGTATCAGAGGCACTGAGGTTTTATTATGCAAGCCTTATTTCTAAATATGTAATCTATAAGCCTTGTTTCTAATCTTCATTTGTTTTTAACAATCCACACACCAAGTAGATTTTAATGCATGCGCCAGTCATCTTGTTCGGTTAGTCGGGAGTCAGTACGTGGGAATAAAGAACGTTTATTGCAATGGAATGTCCTCAAACACAATTCAAAATAGCAGCACAGTGAGTTATAAGCCTAAATAGCACAATACAAAGGTCTTAAAATGATAAAAGCTCACATTAAAGTCAAACAAATATGACTGCCTGTATATGCGCTCTGCCTGTGCTCGTTCACATTTCCATGTCATGTGCGTGGAGTTACACAGCTGCGTTTAAATAGCCTCTTTGGGGTGCTTTGATTTTTAAATGGTTTAAAATCAAATGACATTGAACTTGTCACATTATTGTACTTAAGTCTGCACACCAGAGCAAAAGGGGGAAAAACACTCTCTTACTGTTTATCAAGCGTTGAAACTTTGCTTTGTTAAAAACAACCTGGAGTCATGTTTATGAAACCCAATGCAGGTGTTTTGAGATGCGTTTATAAAAATGTAAGTTATTTGTAACTTTACTCTGTGATCCCACGATGGCATTTTATTGCCACGTTAAATAAAAAATAAAAAAAGTACGTCGTGATATTTTGCGAATAAAGTAAAAATTATGAGAATAAAGTTGTAGCATTCTGATATTACATTTCGTATGAGAATAATGACAAATTTATTAAAATAAAGTCATAGCATTTTGAGATTCTAGGCATAATATTTTGAGAATAAAGTAAAAATGATTAGAATAAAGTCTTAGCATTGTATGAATGAAGCAGAAATATTAGAGAAAAAAAATCTCAATATTAGGCTAAACAGAGCATCATTATCACAACGGTAGAATGGACACCAAGCCAGCAGCTTCATTAATGCAAGAGATGGACGTGGAGGACGTAGTTACATCATACTTTAGGATAGGATAGGATAGGATTTAGCAGTAAAGAAATCCTTGGTCTTTTGACGCATCAGCAGAGATTTTTAACATCTGGACACTGCAGAGGTTATGTAGGACATTCAATTTATCCAGGAGAAAGAACCAGACAGATTCGAGCAGTCTGTTGTTATTGGGTTTTCCTCTCTACTGTAACTGAGGGGATGTTTCCACATACAATATCTTGATATTATGGACTTATATAATTCACAGCAGTTCCAATTATTTTTCGCTTCACTTGAGTGCGAGCGTATATCTTGTGCCTCCCTTGACAGGCGCCCACATGTTGAAAACTCCTGTACTAACGCACACCTCATTCATGAACAGATCTCACAAAAAACTTGTCACAAATTCAGCTCATTTGCATGGCTAAGTTATCTCCCTGGTTAGTGGTGTTGTATGCAAAACCCCAGGCGCTCCACTTTGTTGTTGTCTACCACATCACTTTCAATTTATTCTCAAAATATTACCACTTTAAACTCATAATGCTTCGACTTCATTCTCGTTATTTTTACTTTATTCTCAAAATATAATGATAAATGGCTATTGCAAATTTAAATTGTTAAATTGCTTTGATTTTATTGTTAGCATTAATATCTGCACAATGAACAATGAGCCGGCAAGTTGTAATTCTCGCTTTGATCCTCTGCATTTTCAATTAAAATGTGTTTGACCCGTTAATTGTGCGCCTGACGTTTGCTAATATAAAGTTCTGAACCGGTGTCAGTGTTGTGCTTAATATAATTATTATTTGACAGGTAGGGTGGTCATTTTTTAAGTCATGGAAGGAAGGATTCATTTTCTTTTTATATTATAATATGGCCTGTGCATGGGCTAAGCCCCGGATGACACTGAAGTCTAGCGACGCCCCTGATTTCAGTTGTCGTTGTACAGATGTTTAAGGATAGATTTTAAATGTGCACAGTTTAAACATATTTTGTATTGTTTGGAAAGGTTATTACTGCCTTATGCCACTAGTGAGGTCATATTGTTTACAAACAAGGTTGATTTGCATGGTAGGCAGGATGATATGATGGCCCCTGTATTTGGACGACTTAGCCACCCTTAAAAATATGCATTTAAGTGCATTAGACAACAAATTATCTAGTGGCATCTGTAAACCCTTACTCAGAATTACATGGGCACTTTTCTAAGCCATTTCTGTTGTAACTTTAAACCAGATGGTCTCAAGGCCATTTAAATGGATATGTGAAGTCAGTTACCCTCACATTTCCTCACAAAAGTAACCACAAGTGTAGTTCATCAAATACACTGGGACATGTTCCATTAAGTGCAGGGTGAACAGTATAAATTTGTATATTTGTATATTTGTATACAGTATATTTGTGAAATGTTCTGCTTTTAAAATAAATGTAATTTTGGATTGATATTTTATTCAAAATACCATAAAAATAAATATTATTGTATTGTAACTTTTTTTTTTATACATTTATTCATTTTGAAGCATGCTTCTAGTGTGTCTCTGGAACATTTTAATAGGGAATAGAATCTTCACGTAAATTAATACAGAAAATTCATGCATTTATTTATTTATTTTTTGCTACAAATGTTGTATCCTCCATTTATCACAACCAACCAAATACACATATTTTCATATACACTACCGGTCAAAAGTTTTGAAACACTTGACTGAAATGTTTCTCATGATCTTAAAAATCTTTTGATTTGAAGGCGTATGATTAAATGTTTGAAATGAGTTTTGTGGACAAAAATAAAATTGTGCCACCATATTAATTTATTTCATTATAAAACTAAAATTTAATAATAATAAAAAAAAGTTTTTGCAATTGATGACTTGGACCAGATAATTAAGAAAAGCAGCCAATAAGTGCCCAACATAGATGGGAACTCTTTCATTACTGTTTAAAAAGCATCCCAGGGTGATACCTCAAGAAGTTGGTTGAGAAAATGTCAAGAGTACATGTCTGCAAATTCTAGGCAAAGGGTGACTACTCTGAAGATGCTAAAATATAACACAGTTTTGATTTATTTTGGATTTTGTTTAGTCACAACATAATTCCCATAGTTCCATTTATGTTATTCCATAGTTTTAATGACTTTACTATTATTCTAAAATGTGAAAAAAAAAAAAAAAAAAAAATTATAATAATAATTATAATAGTTTCAAAACTTTTGACCAGAAGTGTATATTTATCATACTAATGCAAACTAACCACATTTTTTCAAAACTGCATATAAAAGAAAAGGAAATGTGAGACGACGAGAAAGAATCTTTCACTTAGCTGTCACTTAGGGACTACAGAGGAACAAAGTATCATTACCAGGCAAAATCAAGTACTTTTAGCACACTTATGTGCAATTTTACAAGTCAGAACACGTATGCAGACGGGTACCTTATAATACAGTCAATTCAGAACAGCTGGTTTGTCACTGCTCGCTTCTCAGAGCAATCACTGGATCAAGTATCAAGTTGCTCTGTTATCCGCTATTTTAGCCTGCCATGCAAACAGTGACTTTCCAAGTTTTGAACACAAAGACCATGGCACTAATACACACTTTAAATCTATTCTTCTTGCATTCACCATTGTCAATCATATCCACATTGCCCTAAATCAAGTAAAAGTAAATAGTCAAGCCTTTTCAACAGAACTATAAGAAAACAAAGAAAGTACTGTTTATGAAAAAATACAAACTTACTGCTTAGGTTGCTTTTTTTTTTTTTTTTTTTTTTCAAACCATTTGTCCAGAGCTTTCTTAATTCCAAGTAATATGCATATAAGCAGCAGGAGGAAAAACAAGAATGCTTCTTTCTCTCTGAAGTTTTCTCTAAGATCTCACATTCAGGCACACTAAGCTGATGTAAGACACCTCTGGATGAGGGGGAAAAAAACAGGAGAGCAAGAGTGAGAGTGAGAGAGTGAGAGAGAGAGAGAGAGAGAGAGAGAGAGAGAGAGAGAGAGCAAAAAAAAAAAAAACTAACATTCTGAGGATTCTTGGGAACATGCCAAAGTCCCAGAATTCTTCATGCCATACAGAAGGTTTCAATTAAGTAAGACTCCTGTGACCAATCAGAGATTTTTCTTGAATATTCTTTCCCCCATCTTTCTTTCCTTTTTGACTGCCCAAAAGAATTAATGAAAGGCCAGGATTCAGAGCAGAAGTTATATGAACAGTAAGTATAAAGTAAGTATTGGCAGCTGATATCCAAGATTTTTCTGGAATACTAGATATTATAGCACCTAAATATAGCAACATAAATAGCTAATGAACTAAATTTTAAACTAGTGACAGAGAGATTATAATGCCATATATTGCCAGTCCAGAAGGAGCAAGTTAAAAAGTCAAGCCAATATTCCTGATTTTTTTTATTTTTATTAAAATTTAATACAAGAAAAAACAGCTAGCATTTGTGGCATAATGCTGATTACCACAAAACATAATGTTGACTCATCCATCTTTTTATTAAAAAAGGAATAAATAGGGGGCCTGGGTAGCTGAGTCACGAGTTCGAATCCAGGGCATGCTGAGTGACACCAGCCAGGTCTCCTAAGCAAACAAATTGGCCCGGGTGCTAGGGAGGGTAGAGTCCCATGGGGTAACCTCCTTGTGGTCGCGATTAGTGGTTCTCGCTCTCAATGGGGCGTGTGGTTAGTTGTGCGTGGATCGCGGAGAATAGCATGAGCCTCCACACGCCCTATGTCTCCGCGGTGTCATGCATAATGAGCCATGTGATAAGATGCACGGATTGACTGTCTCAGAAGCGGAGGCATCTGAGACTTGTCCTCCGCCACCTGGATTGATGTGAGCAACCGCGCCACCATGAGGACCTACTAAGTAGTGGGAATTGGGCATTCCAAATTGGGAGAAAAGGGGATAAAAAATAGAATAAAAAAGGAATAAATAGATAGAAAATATCAGTTACAGTGGAAGTGAATGGATGGTTTAAAGACAGAAATGTACAGCTTATAACTTTATAAATGACTTACATTAATTATATGTTAAAACTTGTGCAGTATTTGAGCTGTTTAAATCGTTGTTTTTACGGTTGTTTTAGGGTTTACAGCATTTTGTCAGAGGCATCGAAGTTGTAAAATTTTGTAACTTTACACAGAAAAGGTAAGGTAAGTTTATCACACTAAAATCATGTTAACATGCATATTGTTTACATCTTGTGGCTATACTTTTGAAACAGCGAGTATTTTAAAGTTTACGGATTGGCCCCATTCACTTGCATTGTACAGTGCCTCACTGGAACTCAGATTTGTGCTTGTTTTAAAGAAAAGGAGGCACAAGTCAAAATAAATCTTTGTGCTAATCAACATTATGCCACAAATACTGTTGATTGTGCTGAACTTGTATTGAATGGAATATTCCTTTAAATATCAGATATTAACATTAGTGATTAAGTAGATTCTAAAGGGCTAGTTCACCAAAAAAGATATCAATATTTGCTCAGCCTTATGACAAGCTCATTTGGCTTTCTTTCTTCTGTGGAGCACAAAAGGAGATGTTAGAGAGAATGATAGGGACTAACAGCTACAGCCATCATTCACTTTCATTGTACGAAAAAAAAAAAAGATCTAATGCAAGTGATAGGGCTGAGGCTGTAATTCTGCCTAATATCTCCCTTTGTGTTCTATGGATAAAAGTGATTAAACGATGACAGAATTTTCTTTTTGTGTGTGTGTGTGTGTGTGTGTGTGTGCGTGCGCAAACCATGCCTTTAAGTGACTTTAGCTTGTATTTCACTTTAAATCCCTCCTGCACCTCGATAGAGTGAAATCATTCAGCAAGATAATGAGAAAAACAGTCCCAAAAGTTTTTTTCCCCCCTGGCTGGGGACAGGATATTCAATTATAATTTATAGACGGAAAGCTGATACAAAACTGTGTTATTTGAGAAGATGCCTCTATAATGATCCATACACTAGCTACTTGTATCTTTTGCACCTTACTTGATTAGCATTAAAATAATTTTTGTAGAAAAATCTGTGTTACGTAATTGGTAAATGACTGAGTTTATTGTCATTTATCTGATGCTTTTACCCCAAGGTACATTAATTACTACATTAAACCACATTATTTCATTGATCTTCAGCCTGGGTAACAAAAAAGAACAAAAGTGACAGAATATGAACAGGATCTTTGGATTTATTCCAGGTCGTGGATCACCCATACTTGGTTTTGTACCATCAACATTTGTGAGCAACCTAGTCTCAGAGGCCTTCCATTTAAAACTTCCTCATAATTCCAACACAGCAGTCTACTATAGAAATTTGCAAGAAATAATTCTTTAATTTTACAAGCATACACTATGCAATATGTTTGTGATGGAAGTTTGAGACTGACAGATGCAGGTCAAAGCATCTTTGTTTAAATATCCCCACTATAGTAATAACCAAATGAGAAAGCAATAACTGACATTTTCAGTGTCAACTTCAAGTAATGCAAATCAAAGAATTAAAAAAAAAGAAAAAGTTTCAATATACCCAATATATGTCAAAACATTCCCAAACAGTGGAGCTTAAAAGGATAGTTAGTAGACCCAAAAAAGGAAAATTCTCTCATAATTTACTCACTGTCATGCTATCCCAGATGTCTATGAAGACTTTTAGGAGAATATTTCAGCTCTGTAGGTCCATACAATACAAGTGAATGGGTGCAAATATTTTTAAGCTCTGAAATGCATAAATACAACATAAAAGTAATCCATAAGACTCCAGTGATTTAATCCGTGTCTTCTGAATCGATATGATAGGTGTGGGTGAGAAACAGATTAATATTTAAGTCCTTTTTGACTAATATTCTCCACTTTCACTTTTACATTCTTCTTTTGGTTTTGGTGATTCGAATACTTCGTGCATATCACCACCTACTGGGCAGGAAGGAGAATTTATTGTAAAAATGTGGTTTACAATTTATGGTTAAATATTGATCTGTTCCTCACCCACACCTATCATATCACTTCCAAACACATGGATTCAACTACTGGAGTCATATGGATTACTTTTATGATGCCTTTATGTGCTTTTTGGGGGTAAAATGTTTGGCACCATTCACTTGCATTGTATGGACCTACAGAGCTGAAATATTCTTCTAAAAATCATTATTTGTGTTCAGCAGAAGAAAGAAAGTCACACATCTGAGATGGCATGAGGGTGAGTTAATGATGGGAGAATCAGAATTTTTGGGTGAACTGAACCTTTAAGTCTATAAATGGTCATTGGAATCTAGAAAAATAATGGTACATAAAACAGGTAAAGACAAATGAATCAATGATCATGATACATTCTTTTATAAATGGATGCGCACAAATATATTGACAATGATGGTGGAAGAAGTTTCTTTGGAAAAGAGAAGTGCTAAAAAACTGCTAGTGACACAGGAAGATTGCAAGAGAGAGTAAGGAGAGAGAGAGGAGAAAGACAGGGAGCCTCAATTTGCTTTCTGCACTCTCTGAATAGTTTCAGCAAGTGGCAGCAACAGAGACTCAGTATAACCCAATCAGGTGCCCTCTCACACAACCTGTACTGGAAAGTCTGATTAAAGATCACTTTCTCACTCACATTCTGGTAAAAAAAAAAAAAAAAATCATTCCAGTCATAGACAGACATCCACAGAGAAGACAAAACTTTACCTCCCCCTAGTTTTTACATTTATCTACACTTTAAGAGAATGGAAAAAGATTAAGCAGGAATGCCTAAAATCTCAGCAGTGCCCTTTCATGCAACCTGAACAGCACTGGAGTATTTTAAAGAACCCATTTGATGCTATGTTCATGCATGTGTACATATCTATAAATTAAATGGCTAAAATTGCATACGTTCCAATTTTAGAAAAAAAAAAAAAAAGCACTGGGCATTGATATAAAAATAAGTCTTCGCAAAATAAATAGTTTGATCATAAAACGGTTTGATTATGACTGGCGGTGTGGCCCCCTTCTTTCATTTTATTGCACACGAATTTCACAGTTCCTTCACCATGGCAGGAAGAAAGATGAAGATGATAAAGAGATAAAGAGTCTTCATTTGGTTTTCAAGTGCAGCGGTGAGATTTTGGCTCACAGCCCGTTCTTCACGAGCTCATGGACGCCACTCTCATTGATGACCAGGGTGGGCTGGAATGCTCGCCCGTTCACTAGATGCTCCAACCCCTTGGAAACAAGAGAGGCAATTAGTTTGGAATTCTTCTCAAAAAAAAAGTTCAAGAGCTAGGAATTTGGTGCAACAACAATAATAATAATAATAATAATAATAAAAACTAACACTACCTAATAGACTAGCACTTCACCATTTAAATCTTTAAGCATATATAAGAAATTCCCAAAGTACCATAAGCAAAGGTCTAAATATTTTTTCTTCATAAAAAAAAAAAAAAAAAAAAAAAAGCAGCAATGGTCCCAAAAGGTATTTGGACAGTACTGGACACTAAAGTCACATTTAGAAATGTATGAATGTCACTGCATCAGATAACAATATCTAAATAGATAACTCCAAGCCAAGTGGCAAATGTTGCTACAAAAAAAATTATAAACAAATGATAGTTCTGACTTTTTCTCAGAACAAACTTTTCTGGCCATTTTTGCAATTAATTTTAAGCAACTGGTGTCAAGGTGAATTTTAGTGGATGTATAAAGCTCCTAGTAGAGTAACCACAGGCGTAGTTAATCCACTAGTTTTTTATTTATTTTTTTGTTGGACAACATGCAGGTACTGAATTGAGTTGGTAAACAGTTTTGCAAATCCAACAGAAAGACTGGTATTGTTTTTTTTGTGTTTTTTTTTTTAATTAACCCTTCCTCCCGAACATTAACCACCCCACCCCACCCAAACAGATACCCCAGTGGTCAAATACAATTGACAAACAATAAAACAGAAGAAAATATTTAGAAATACATTTAAAAAAAAAAGTATATGTTCAAAAACAAAAAGGCTACAACATACGCATTTAAAACAACATGACTCCCTCCACTGTCCCTCCCCGAGAGGCCTCCAAAAAGGCCAAATAGCTGCCCCACCTCCTGATGAACATATCCATGTTGCCTAGCCTTCTATATGACAACTCTTCCCAACTGCCACCCTGCCCATCTCCTCGCACCACTCATGAAACGAGGGGGCTCCAGCTGACTTCCATCCTCTAAGGATAATCTGTCTGCCCACAATAACACCGGCCAGGATCCAATTCTTCATGTACTTATCTCCTACATCAATGACCGCCCCGTCACCCAAAATACAGAGCCTGGGGCAAAAGGAGATCCGAGTACCCAATACGTTGGCCATAAAATTCTGGACCCTCAACCAGAACTCCTGTATCTTACGACACCCCCAAAAAACATGGGTGGTGTCTCCATCTTCTAAATGGCATTGCCAGCAGGTGGGTGTGTCCTTAAGACCAAGCCTATACAATTTAGAAGGGGTCCAATAAAATCTATGTAGAATCTTAAATTGCATAAGGCGCACCCTTGCATCTCTAGATGCAGACTTGATGTTTTTAAGAATCCTAGCTCACACTCCCTCCTCCAAAACAAATTTAAATCTTCCTCCCATAATCCTTTGAGGGAATTTAAAGCTCCATCCCCCAGACTCTGAATTAGCAGGGAGTAATACACTGATGTCTCATGACCTTTTCCAAAAGCAGTAATCACCACTCCCAGACTATCTGCCACACTAGGGGGGTGCGTGCCACTCCCAAAATTAGTGCAGAGTAGGTGGCGCAGCTGTAAATACTTATGAAATTGAGATCTGGGAATTCCAAAATTTTGAACCAGATTTTCAAAAGGTCTCAATACTCCTCTCTCATATAGGTCACCGAGTGTATTAACCCCCCTCACAATCCAATCTGACCAACAGAAAGGGGACTTAATGCATAGTTTAGGGTTCTGCCATATGCTCGAGGCTACGTTTAAATAAATATCCGAATTAAACACTCTGGACACTTTTGTCCATATCGAGTGTAAATGCAAAATAACGAGGTGTGACTTAACTTCTCCGATTAATTTGATCGAAAGGCTATGCAGAGGCGAGATGGGGCAAGAGCTTCCTTTTCAATACAAAACCAGGGAGGGGCTCTCTCAGGTGGAAGCGACCAATGAGACAAATGTCTGAGACCGAATGCATAATAATAAAACAGAATCTTGGGTAGGCCTAACCCACCTTTGTCAATCAGCCTATGTAACCTATTGAAATTTAACCTGGCACGCTTACCATTCCAAATGAAGGACTTCACTATGCTATCAAATTGCTTGAAATAAGAGAGGGGGACATCTATTGGGAGAGATTGTAACAGGTAGTTGAATTTTGGAATACAATTCATTTTAATTACATTAACCTTCCCAATCATCGATAAGTGTAATGAAGCCCACCTGTCCACATCATTCAAAAACCTTTTTATTAAGGGATCAAAATTAACTCTGACTAAATCAGACAAATTTGCTGGGAATAAAATTCCCAAATACTTAATGCCCCGTTTGGGCCACTGGAAGGCTGTTACTGGACAGTACACTGTCAAAGCCAAAGCTTCGGATTTAGACCAATTGACTTTGTATCCTGAGAACTTAGAAAAGGAATTAATAATTCTGTGGAGGCAAGGCATAGATCTAGTGGGGTCGGAGACGGATAATAAAATATCATCTGTGTAAAGCAAAAGCTTATGCACCACACCTCCCGCCGTCACCCCTGGAAAATCATCATCTTTTCTTATCGCGGCTGCTAATGGTTCCAGGGCAAGACAGAACAATAATGGGGAAAGAGGGCAACCCTGCCGAGTGCCCCTATTCAGAGTAAAATAATCTGAAATTAATCTATTTGTTTGTACCGCTGCTACGGGGTGTTTATAAAGTAACTTAATCCAACCAGTAAATGTACTCCCGTACCCATATATTTCCAAAATCTTAAAAAGATAATCCCATTCTACCATATCAAACGCCATCTGGCCCTGGAGCCAAAAGGTAGGGACTTAATTACTTCGTCAAGCTCCTCCAAGGTTATCTCAGAATCAAGAGCGTTTTTTTGCTCAGTCTTCAGTTTAGGAAGATCTAATGGTTCCACAAAAATTTCTAATATCTTCATCAGTAGACGAAGACATGGAACTATAGAGATCAAGATAGAATTCTTTAAAAGCATTATTAATATCAATGGCTGAGGTAAAAATTTCACCACCAGCAGATTTCACTGAGGGAATGGTAGAAAAAGACTCTCTCTGCTTTATATATCTAGCCAAAAGCTTCCCTGCTTTGTCCCCCGACTCAAAGTATGACTGTCTTGCCCTGAATAACCAAAACTCCACTTTCTGCAACAAAATAGTATTATATCTGTATTTCAATCAGGTCAATTCTCTGAGGCCATCAGATGACATACGGCGCTTCAGCTCTGCCTCTGCACTTTTAATATTTCCTTCCAACTCCACAAGTTCTCGTGCTTTGGATTTTTTGATGAATGAGGCATAATGTATGATCCGACCCCTAAGAACCGCCTTAAGTGCCTCCCAAGCCATGCCCACAGAGGATACCGAGGACCAGTTGGTCTCCATATAAACACTGATTTCAGTCTTTAACATTTGTTGGAAATCAGGATTTTGCAAAAGGGACACATTAAGGTGCCAACTATATGATTTCTTTTTCTCTATATGTGGCAACACCTCTAAACTCACCAGGGCGTGATCCGAGACTAAGATATTTCCAATTGAGCAATCAACAACAGATGAAATGAGGGATTTGGATATATATATAAAAAAAATCTATTCTAGAATAAATCTTATGGACTGATGAAAAAAAATTTATAGTCTACCAGATGGGTTCAAAAGTCTCCAAATATCTGTAAGACCAAGATTTTTACACATCCTGTGAAGCGTCAATGTTGCTCTAGGAGGTTTGCACACTTTTGCTTCACTATGATCAAGGACTGAGTCCATCAAAAGATTAAAGTCTCCTCCCAAAATTATATCATGCCAGCGGCTTGCAACATCCCTTCAAGATCAAATAAAAAAAGCTCTGATCATCAGCGTTAGGTGCGTAAATATTAGCCAAAATCAGACTTTTAGCAGAAATTCAGGGGAAAACAATAATGACTCTTCCTAATTTATCCTTAAACTGTTTGAGACATTTGAATTGTAAATGTTTATTTACCAATATAATGACTCCCTTGCTCTTACTTGAGCCAACACTAAAGAAAACATGTCCACCCATATCTTCCCAAATTTTTCAGCTTCCTGCAGGGAAAGATGTGTTTCTTGAAGAAACACTATATCATATTTCTTATGTATATAGTGAATAACCTTCCTTCTTTTTATGGGGTGCCCCAACCCATTCACATTCCACGTGGAAAGAGATAGTACACTCATATTAACATTTGACATTTTGATATAAAAGGAAAAATAAACTGTGTGCCAAAAACAAAATTATGAAGACCACATTTCAACATCAATGCATCAATAAAACCCCAAACAAAACAAACAGAAAGAAAAACGTGCGCATTAACCCCACGCATGAAAGCGCCAACTGGCGTCAATCCCTTAAAACCCAGAGTGTCCATGTACGCCTACGAGAGCCCCCGCGACAACTTTGCCATCGGATTGCTCAATTTTGCCTAAGAAATTTGTAAGGCAAAATTACATAACATCAAATATTTTTTAAAACAAACCCCAGCCAATAGGCAGAATAAACACAAAGAACATGTAGACTCATTCACAGAACGGTCTCAAAATTGTGTTCCTTCACAAAACAAATTCCAGCCGATTTAAAGCCATTCAGTTTCCTCGGTCAGACAAACAAATCTTCAGTGAGCCAGCTGATGAGTGCAGCAGATGACATAATCATTCCAATAACCCATGAAAATACTCCACAAATCATACTCCAGCCAACAGGAGGCATTAAGTGTGTGAGTTACATGTATAATGTGTATCCACGTGTGTGGGAGTATGAAATGATAGGGGGAGCGTGAGGGTTTTTCCCAGAGATATTTCAGATAATATAGAAACTGTTGTATTGATCAAGTGTATCTAGCTTTGATACAACTCAAGCCTTCGTTGCTAATTCGAAAACGTCATTTTAGAACTAGCAATGAAGGATGCTGATTAGGGCGAAAAACATCGAAACATTAAAAGTTATTTAGGATAATAGAACTTGTTGTATTGTTCAAGTCGCAGGGGTGCGGCTCTATTTGTTGGTCACGACTCGAGTCTCAGTGTGTGTGTGTGTGTGTGTGTGCGCGCGCGTAAGCGCGGGGGAGACGAGGGAGCGCGAGGGCTCTTTTTAACTGAAACTGAATTAAATGTAGGATATTTAAGACACTGTTTGACATTCTTAACTGATTTACTTTAACCAATGTCTTTGTTTTAACTGGTTATTTTGTTGTGGTAGCCTGCAGGGCTCTTTGAAATAACTGCAATAATTTGGTGAAGTGATATGGAACGGTTATGTGGTCAAGACCTGGAACTATTTTATAGCCGTGCATTTCCTTGAAAAATAATTGCACACCTTAGAACGTCCGTCAGCTAATCAGAATCAAGCATTTACTAGACCCATGGTATAAAGATATAATTACTCTTTGACTATTCCTCAAATTAAGAACGACCTTGGCTCTTACCTCGCCCCCATAAGACACAAGTGGGGAAATCTCACATTTGATTGGCAGGTCAGTTCCATCTTTCAGGCTGTGACGAGAAGAGCAACAAAATGAGATTAGACTCTTAAGGGATTTACATCTATATGGCCAAGCCTGATCAAGCATTTATCATTTAGAAAGGAAAAGAAAGGATGATACTTGCACAATGAAAGCAGGTACATTCACTCCCATAATCAAAAAAATAAATAAAATAAAATCACCCCATTAAAAAAAATAATAATAATAATAATAATAATTTGTACTGCCACTGCTGTTGTCTAAATCACAGTAAATCACTTTGTTAAAAATGCAGATATTTTGAATAAATTTCAATATTCAAAATAAAAGTTTCTGATATTCACCATCACTGAGCAGTTATTACAAGAGAAAACTTATTAGCCCCTAAACCAGATTATTTGTTATAGTGCTGAATAGCATCGTTTCAGAATGTCCAACATGCCTGATGCCCTCTTCCCAGCATGCATATTATTATGCCTGTTAGTAGCTGCCGTCTGGGTCAGATCCGGTCGAAAGAAGCCAGCCTTTGCCAAGGCCAGGTCTTGGATTTGACACCTTCACCCACTGAGCTCTAACAACTACACGGAATCTAATAAGAGCGAAGCCCCTTCACCATGCACTACATACGATAGTGAAAATAGTTACTTCTGGCTGACTTCAGGAGTGACTGTCCCTGCTGGTCCATGTCTAGAAATTTTACACAGGAAATAGTGTGGTTAAACTAGAACTGAAAAAACAATGTAAATGTGAATGTGTCAGATTTAAAAATTATTTATAATGTTAACCGCAGTGAGACAACGATGAGTGAAACTGTAACAGTGGATATTTGGTGAACTTAGACAGGAAGAATATGTGAGCAACAATGAAGTAGTGGAGACCATCTTGGATTAAAGGGATAGTTCAAGCAAAATTGAAAATTCTGTCACCATTTATTCACCCACATGTCATTCTGAACCCACTGTAATGCTGTTGTTTTTCAAATGAACACATAAGCAGAATTTTTAATCTGTTTTTGAATCTTAACGCAGTTCTTCTTTATACAACAACAGTTTATAGTGGCCAGTAGAGATCAACCGCTAGTGGATTTTGCAGACACTGATAACTAAGGTGATGGAAAAGGCCATTAACCGTTTACGGTACTCAGACGATAGTTTTAAAAATTGATTAATAGAATTTATAGAAGTCTTTCCTTACTATGATGGGCATAGACATTGAGGCTACAAAAGTCCAAAAATCCCAGAAGTTTATTGTGCACTGGTAAAATGGTCTACCTCTAGTGACCAGAGCTTTCAAACTCCCAAAAAAACAAAAAAAACAAAAAACAAAAAAAAAAAAAACATTAAGTAAAAAGCACCAAATAAGCAATTGAAGTAGCCCTTATGAATCATGCGTGACATTCCAAGTCATCTCATGCCATTTAATAGCTTTGTGTGAGGAACACATCTCAAGTTTATCATTGATAATGTTCCCCTCTGGCAAAACTCTGATCTTATTCATGTTCAGATTAAAAAAATGCAACCTTAATGCAGCAAGCCTGATCAATGATGCCAAAATGGCACTGGTTCTCACACATTTCGTAACCAAAAATGTTCACCAGTTCAAATATGAGGAGTGGAGAATGTGATTTCAGCGCTCCGGTGGATGGGAAGATTCAGTGAACAATGACACTTATTTTAATAATGACTTTTATTTATAACATTTAGAATTTTGATCTGTTCCTTACACAAAACACAATCTCTAAAAGAGAGTTTATAGTTTTCTATGTTCCTTTATGGGGGTTGACAGTCAGCTCACAATAAATAGTTTAGGACAAAAAGGGGGCAATTACATAATGACAGAATTCTCTTTTTTTTATTTTGTGGACAATTAATTTTTTAAAAGAGTATACTAATAACCACTGTGAAATAATCCTCATTCTGTCTCGGTCTCGTTTCTTACCAGTATCCACCAGCCTCTGACTCTTACCAGCCTATGAGCCCGTGCACAGTGTAGTTAAGTGTGTGGACGGGAGAGAAAGATGTTTGTCTCTTTTTGTTTACGTAAAAGGGTACATGTCTCACCTAGGAATAGCAGGTATATGTGTTCCATTCTCATCAACGAAATGTCCTCCAGCATTTAAGATCCAGCGGTGATGCAGGGACATGAGGGCGTGACGGGTTGTAGTAGGGTTATCCTTCCCGTCCTGACTGTCTGCATTCTTCAATGGAGAAAACTCATCTTCTCTCAGAACTTCATATACCACAAATGTTCTTCCATGCACAAACAGATATTCATACACACAGTTACATCAGAGTTAAGACTGTCCAATTGAACATGTCAGAAACATTTTGTAAATACAGTCACTGCTCATAAAAAGTTAACAAGTTTTAACTTCAACACACCAAAAAGACGGCATCCACAATATTCTTGTTTTGGTATATGATTAGCCTTAATTATAGTCTTTAAGAGATTTGAGAGGTTCTGTGCATCTTCGTTTTAGGCACAAGAATCTATGTCTCATAAAAATGCAAGCCAGACTGAAACTGAATGTCTTTGGACTGACGTAATGACTGCCCCAATTGAGCATATGCACGGAACTAAACACTTCATCAATGTGGTCAGCACACTAAAGAAGCAAGAGATGGAATATCAGCATACACTCTTTTCATTTACAATGGCTGAGCCTAAAGCATTATTCAACTCCTGTCTCTGGATCAGGGTTCCACTTTGAGGTAGAGCTGCATGATTTTGGATAAATTGAGAATCACGATTTTTTTTGCTTAGAATAAAGATCATGATTCTCTCACGATTCTGAAGAAAAATTCTTATTTCAGTGATTTACAAAACCTGGACATAAGGGTACTAAACAAAGTAACATGTAATTTACTAGAGGTTCTGACAAAATGTTCTGTTTCAATCTATGCAAAAATGCAATAAATTTGTAAATCAAATATATACATTTAAGATGTCCTAAGTTCACAAGAGGGCACAACGAATACATTATAAACCAAACAGCACCTTGTGATTATTGCAAAAAAAAAAAAAAAAAGATCCTGTTAAAAGACAAACTGCATAAAAAACAATTTAACCTGTTTTTGACATGCTAAGCAAAAAGTAAAATGAGCCGAAAAAAGCTTCATTAACAGTTCTATGTTAACTTGGTATTGCACTTGTAAGCAAATATGCAATAAAACACTTATTTTACAAAAGTTATTTTTAAATAAATATTAACAATTTAAATTAAAACAATGAGGCCTTCAGTGTTTCTCTTGTAAAACTTACTTCAAGCTTGTAAAGGAATTATTCAAAAGCCAGTAATTAAACAGAGAACAGAGTAAACAGTGATTTAAGTTTTTTTATCAACTGTAGCAATTAAACATTAAAAAAATAATATAAAATATTAAAAAAGGTAATTTAATGCAAAATGAATACTTAAATTCTTGACACTCTTTATATAGATCTACATTAATACTGATTTAATGCAGTAAGAATGCCTGAATGCCTATAACAGACAGCATGCATCTTATATACATTTAGACGTCGCACAAATCTAACATTTTGAAGAATTTGTCCCGTATGCTTATACATTAATGGCTGTGTTTGCTTTAATATCTCAAGACAACACAGATTTTTTCCCGTCTGTTTACACAGGTAATTCATTAACAGATGTGTATACATTAATATCACCTAAAAAGGGGTATTTTGATCAGCGCAGAGTCTCGTTTGAAAACAACTGGCTGTGATCAAACAGCGCTGGGGTAGCGAATTTAGTCAGATCTTGGTAATGCTGTCATTTTTTTTTGCATCGATGACTATTAAAATATTGAACTGAACAGAGATTATTTCACACTACTAGCTAATTGTGGCTGCACCCTGCAGTTTGTAAAGTACTGTGCTGGACAAACCTCTTTGGCCGTTGCGTTTTAGTTTATTCAGCGTCTCGTGCAGGAGCGCTGTGTTTTGTAGATGTCATATAAAGTTTATCAACATTTAAAAATACACCTTGAAGTGAATTTAGGATTTAAATTTGACCGCCTTACAAATGTATGCCACTGGAACATTAATATACACTGTAGAATCGTTGTCATTTAGAAATGAGATCAACAGGTATCTGAATCGAGATCGCGATCTTTTAACGATTAATCGTGCAGCTATACTTTGAGGCAATAAATAAATGAGGCCAACACAGGCAGAGAGCAACTCTGACCCAACAGTAGATGAGCTCTAACGTAGTAGGAAACTAGACACGTTGTTAAACGTTGGACTATTTTTAACTTGACAAGCATTTTCAAAAAAGCAACGCTTGTGGTGGGACGCTTTATATATATATATATATATATATATATATATATATATATATATATATATATATATATATATATATATATATATATAAATAAATAAAAAAAAACAGTGCAAACCCCAACTCAACGGCCATAGATAATCTGGTAAATTTAAAGATGCAACTTTTCCAAGAGTTGGACTACAACCTATAATGTAGCTACACTGGAACAGGGTATATGAGGAAGACCCTTCCTGCCAATGGCCCACATACTAAAAACAGGGATGGGAAAAATGTCTTGACACTAACTTGGCAAACTGGAATATGTCGAAGACAAATTTTTCCATCTTAATCCCATTGGGTTTGTCAGGTTTAATTAGCTGTCCTTGTGTGTTCACGTAGGGGATTTTCTTCTGTGCCACATGGTGCTGCAACTGTGGCTCATGAGTGCTGAAAAAAGACAGAACGAAAGATAGAGAGGTATTAAGAAAGAAGGATGGGCATACAGGCAGAGACAGCCAGAAAAGTAAAGCATGTTAAAATTTTATTAAAATGACAATAAGAGAACACGTCTGGCAAAGCCATCTGTGTTTAAAATACCAGACACTCAAAAACTGCAGATGTTCCTCTTCTGCCTTTACCTCATATTCTCAATGCACATTAAAGTCAGTTCCATCCTGTCTAGTATTTACAAGATGGCAAACCTCATTGGAAATAGCTCATAGAAATAGCTGTACTGTTTAAAGTGTTAGGGAGATGATTGCCTAGCGACAAAGTAAGCTCTGCGCCTCAAATACCACAGAAAGCTGTGATTCATAGATGAGTTATTGGAAATTCACATATTTACTGCCTAAATGAAATTTAAATGTATTTATTCCTGTGAATTAAACTAAAAAATAACGGTCCATGATACCGATTGATGAGCGCCATGTTCTTCCCTGTGTTGATGGATTTCCAATGGAAACAAAATTTCTGTAAATTGTACATTATAAATCCATTAATCTGCTAAAGGTGAATTTTGTCGACCTTTAGGAGTACACTAGCATCTAGATGACTTCAAAGCTCACAGATATGGACAAAAAGTAACAAATAAATACATTTTGCTTCATGGATGTCATTAAGCTCTCTCGGTTGATCGACTCACCTCACAATCTCTTTGAGGAACGCGAGGGTGAAGAAGTGATTCGCTATGTTGCCAGCATTAAACATAAGTCGACCATCGCTGCTCCGCTTCTCCGCTGTTGCCAAGGTAATCTCACTGTACTCCACTACTTGATAACGCCCATCCACCTTACAGACCACACCCACCGCTTCGGTTGGATTAGTTTTTTCCACAACCTGCCAAACAGAAGCACATTGTGCTTGTTGAATTAAGCACAACTTTTGATGCACTGAGCTGTTGCCAGTATCAATGAATTCAACACTTTATTTGCATTTGCAGTACCTGCAGTTCTAGTCTACCATAATCTGTCCTACAGAGGGACTACACTTTTTGAACAAGGAATTTCCATGACTTTTTAATGACCTTTCCAGTCGTTTGTGATTACTGGATAAGGTTTTTATAAAATCATTCCAATTTTAGACCAATTTGCTGATGGATCATTCTGACAGATTTGTGAATTTGCTTACAAATCACACTTTGTGGCTTGTGAAGTTTTATTCTCCTCAAGAGAAATATCTAGCTGATAAAATATTTAAGAGCAAAGCATTACTAGAAACATATGACTTTTACAGGCCTGGAAAATTCCATTAAGGTTTCAGTTTTACCAATATATCGGTGCTGATAGTTGCTTATTTGATTTATCGATTATCAGCAAAAAACAACTCCAATAGTTGGCAACAGTTTTTTTATGTATTATTATTTCTCAGTTTCTGGCGCTGGAGGGTTAGAACTCCATGGTTCTACAGTATAACAGCTGCCTCTAGAAGCAATAAATCAATCATTTAAGACAACAAAAATGAGCACTCAGACAAGGTTTTTTTATTAAGTAGATATATGATAATCATACGTTTTTGCTATTGTTCATGTTGATTTTGACTGAAAAAGTCCGGACAATTCTGACAAGCGATTGCTGATGACCTACTATTAATAAATGATCTACTGTTGATGAATTACTGCTCATACAGTATTTATTACATGACATTGTGTTCTTTATAGTGTATATATAGTAATACACTGTAGATGATTGTAACTGGTTATTATAAGGATTTTGATTGCACAATAAACTGCATTTTGGACTGTTGTTGCCTCTATGTCTGTGCCCGGCATAGTATGGAAAGACTAAGAACATTTTTTTAACGGTCAAAGAATTGATTTTAAAAAGCATCAGACGATTAATCATAACTGGCTTTTTCCAGCAGCTCAATTATCTGTATCAGCAAAATCCACTATCAGCTGACCTCTAATATAAACACTTATAGCAAGGGTTGGGTATGGACTTTAGTCAGGGAAGATACAATATTTAATTTGACACAAAATTTAAACAAGGCTGTGAAGATTAGAATAAAGTCTGTTCGATGCATCAGTGTAACTTGGTGTTGATCATTCAAAATTTCAGTGGACAAAATAACTTCAAAAAACATGGGTCGCGTAAATCAGTCATAACTTAGGATAGCACATCCCATTACAATCCCTTTCAGCCTTGCTTTTATTCGTGTCTATCCTGACTAAGGTCCATAGGCAATGATTTTCTTAATTCAGTGATTTTAGATTTGAATATGATTAATTTAATCCTTGATGAATGACATCTCGATTAAAGGGACAGTTCACCCAAATATGAAAATTCACTCATCATTTACTCACCCTCATGCCATCCCAGATGTGTATTTCTTTCTTTCTTCAGCAGAACACAAATTATGATTTTTAGAAGACTATCTCAGCTCTGTAGGTCCATACAATGCAACAATGGGTGCCACAATTTTGATGCTCCAAAAAGCAAATAAAGGCAGCATAAAAGTAATCAATACGACACAGAAGTGTTATGATAGGTGTGGGTGAGAAACAGATCAAGATTTAAGTCCTTTTTTGCTTGAAATTCTTCTCCTTGCCCTGTAGGGCGAGGTATGCATGAAGAATGTGAATCACCAAAAACACCCACAACAATCATATCACTTCTGAAGATATAGATTTAACCACTGGAGTCTTATGGATTACTTTTATTCTGACTTATGTTATTTTTGGCGCTTCATTTTTTGGCACCCATTCACTTGCATTGTATGGACCAAAAGAGCTGAGATATTCTTCTAAAAATATTCATTTGAGTTCAGCAGATGAAAAAGTTATATACATTTGGGATGGCACAAGTGTGAGTAAATGATGAGAGAATTTTCTTTTTTGGATGAACTATTCCTTTAAATTTAGAGGCCATTTACACAACAATGTTTTCAACATAAAACTGAAAACTTTTTATGCGTTTTGGCTGTTCGTTTACACAACAACAGCGTTTTGGGTGCTGAAAACACAAACTTTTGAAAACGGGTTTCAAAGTGCAAGTTTTTGAAAACGATGCCGTTATCGTCTCCGTGTAAACATACAAAAAAATGAATTTGTGAAAACAATGCTGTCATGCGCATGCGTATTACGTGTTTAGTTTATAGGCATGCGCGCGAGTACTTCAAAACAACGCGCGAGACATTCAAAACTACAATGGCGGACTACAGGACTGTGTTTGTGCTGCTCAAGATTGAGTTTATTGACGCTTCTCCAGCAAAGTGTAGATTTACTACATCACTACTATGAACAGCGATCGCCATCTTCATTGTTTGAATTCACCACTCTGTGGAAGAATGCTTATGTGCGCAGGCGCGTAGTGTTCCTTTATAAAGTGATATCGCCAACTACTAGCCTGGCATGCATAATACAGCGTTTTTAGTCGTTTCTGCAGATCCGTGTGAACGGGGATCGTTTTGACAACGTTGTTGTCTGTACGCGAAACTTTTCAAAAACGCAAAGGAAAAACTTTTCCGTTTTTAGTACATCATTGTCGTGTAAACGTACCCTTAATTTCGGGTTTGAATATTTCAGTTACAATGTCAATTTTGTTGGTACATATAAATGTTCTTCATTAACAATAGGGCTAATTTCATTAAATTCAATTATGCGAAGCACAGTTTACACATTACATAAAATGCACAAAATCAATTATCTTAAAAACTGTTGTTAAAGTTGTTAAAGTATGTAAAATTTTTATATTACAATACTTTCTTCTATCCCAGAGTAATAACAAACTCAACAACAGGCGAGGGGCGTATTCAGAAAGCTGTTTTGAAAACATTGTTTATTTTTTGCAATTCCGTTCGGTGGTGCTCGTGTCGCGAATTACTTTAAGGAATGTTCCGGGATCAATACAAGTTAAGCTCAATCGACAGCATGTGGCATAATGAAGATTACCATAAAAATTAATTTAGACTCATTCCTCCTTTTCTTTATAAAAGGACAAAAAAAACAAAAAGTTAAAATCGAGGTTAAAGTGAGGCACTTACAATGGAATTGAATGGGGCAAATTTTTGTTAAAATACTAACTGTTTCAAAAGTATAGCCACAAGACAAAGGATATGCATGTAAACAAGATTTTAGTGTGATAACATCACTTACTAACCTTTTCTGTGTGAAGTTATTGCCAACTTTTTTTTACCATGATGATGTAATGTTAACAAAACCTAAAATGACTGTTAAAATTACAATTTAAACAACTTCACAGCTCAAATAATACATGAGTTTTGACAGAAGAATTAATGCAAGTGCTTTTATAAAATTATACGCTTCACATTTCTATCTTTAAACCCTCCAAAAATGGGCCACATTCATTTTTTTCCCCATTCACTTCCATTGTAAGTGCCTCAACGTAACCTCGATTTTTGGAAGGATGAGTCAAAATATTTTTTTGTGGTAACATTATGCCACAAATGCTGTTGAGCTTAACTGGTACTGAAACCGGAACATTCCTTTAAGCTTTAATTATTAAATTTTATTTTATTTGCGTTTATCATAAAGGTTGTATCAGACATGCTAACTGATAACAATTTGTCATAACAACAGATAAGTTAAATATGTACAGGCTAAGCAATACCATACCAAAACCATAACTAAATCATTTGTAATTGTGGCCATTTGGATTGGTCACTTTTTTAACATTTGAATTATCTGTCAAAGTTACCAATACTGAAATGTCACTTCTTTGCCAGTTTTGAACTAGCAGCTACATGTTTGAAGACCACACATTTCATCTCGTGCTGTGTTTGCCTGAGGTCTGCACTAAATTACAGCACAGGCAAAAGCAGAAAACCCTTTCCATTCATCTGAGTAACAAATTACAAACTTCTCAGATGATGATGGGTTAGTATTGGGGAGGAGGCATCGAGCTAAAGCCAATTTAAGAGCATGCTTTAGAAATTATGAGGGGTGGGTAGGTAAAGGTTTTCTTACTGTCGTTCCCCTGTCACGCAGAAACTGTTTAATTACTAGCAGGTTTTGAGATTTTTGTATTTAATCTCAGCTGTTGAAGTATTTATGTCCGAATGAATTAATAACAAGCAACTGCTTTCATGAACATATTATTATACACTAATAATTTGTAATAGCTGCTACATACAGTGCCCCTAAAAGCATAAGCACACTAAGGCTAAACTTGACATTGTAAGACTTTCATTGTATAGATAACAGAATAATAAAGCAAATGGCATCTGCAAACAAATCTTAAGAGTTTTTTCAGAACTAACTTCTTTGTCCTGAGCCATTTTTGCAACTACTTTTAATCAACTAGCATGAAGGTCACTTTTAGAGTATGCACAACTAATTTTTCATGTATTTTTTGTTTTGTTTGCTTGCAGTGTATTTTTTCTATATTTATTTTATTTAAAATAAATGTCATTTGCTTTGAAATATTATTTTATTTTTTTCTAATGCAATGACATTCCTAAACATTTTTCCACTTTTAAGTGTCCAAAAACTTATGGACAGACATAGAAGGCTGAAGTGCCGAAATTTCTGTCTTGTAAGAAAAAATATGATAACAGTAAACAACATATAAGACCAAGACGAATAGTCCACAGCATGCCTGTGGCTCTTGCTACCCTAGAAATGCATGGTAGCAGGTTCAACCTAGCAAAGTGTTTGTCATTTACCAAATGTTTTCACAACATCATATTAATTGCTCTAATACATCAAAGGCTTTAAGACATCAATGGGAATAATGGCTAAATTAATTGGTATCCTGCATCACCAGCCTTGTTATATAAGAGTTTTAAAAGCAATTTTACTCCTGACTGGAGACCATTTAATATGTCCCACATTACCACTGTTCCTTGTTAAAGTGTTTTTTCTTCATGCTCTTGTGTACACAGACTGCAAATGCACAGTGAGCAACATGCTACCTGAGATTACATCGTAAGGAACCATAATTCATTGCTGTGGGATGTGCAGCTAAGGGCAGGGTCCCATCCAAAATTCCAAACATCAACATCATTAAATAACTATATGAACAGTTAGATGCATGAAGTCTGGTGTGAAATAACAGTCCTAAAGCTGAAGTGTGTAATTTCCGTGACATCAAATAGAATTGTAAAAAGGAACTAGACCAGTACAGTTTGTCAAGACAAACTTTTTGGGGGGGGGGGGGATTTTTGTCAATGTCAAAAAGGGGATTTTTCCCCTTTTTCACCCAATTTGGAATGCCCAATTCCCAGTGCGCTTTTAAGTCCTTGTGGTTGCGTAGTGATTTGCCTCAATCCGGGTGGTGGAGGATGAATCCCAGTTGCCTCCACATCTGAGACCATCAACCCGTGCATCTTATCACGTGGCTTGTTGAGCGCGTTGCCACGAAGACATAGCGCGTGTGGAGCCTTCACGCCATCCACCGTGACATCCGCGCTCAACTCACCACGCGCCCAACCAAGAACGAACCACATTATAGTGACCACGAGGAGGTTACCCCATGTGACTCTACCCTCCCTAGCAACCGGGCCAATTTGGTTGCTTAGGAGACCTGGCTGGAGTCACTCAGCATGCCCTGGGATTTGAACTAGCGATCTCCAGGGTTGGTAGCCAGCGTCTTTTACCACTGAGCTACCCAGGCCCCCCAAGACAAACTTTAATGTTGGCTTGACACAAAGCCCGTCTGAAAATTGAAACTAGTTTTAAAAGTTTGAAAGTTTGATGGTTATACAGACATTACAGTAAGACAAACCGCAAGCTAGCTAGCTAGCTAGTCAGACAGACCGTTATATAGGCAGTCAGATAAACAATCACATAAAGGGAAAGAGAGAGAGCAACTTAAAACAGATTAAAGACTTTTGCCGTGTTTGTTTGCATTTCAATTGTTGACCGGTGGAGTCTGAATTAACACGCATTCTGTTGGCCCATCTGAACATTCCATCAATGTAAGTCTATGAGATTTTCCGATTTTATCATCCACTATGCAAAAACTATAGGTCTGATTAGTTAGAAAAGATAAAGCACACTATTCCTAAAAAGTTTGAAGGTCTGTACCAAGTTTGGTAGATGTAGTTTGAAAGCTCTAGGACTTGTGTGTTAAGTGTTAAGGCTGATTTATACTACTGTGTCGAACCTATGGCATAGGCTCCGTGTAGTGGTCAACGTGTTGGTTTGCATTTATAGTTCTGTGTTGGTTCGAGTGCACAGCCAAAATGCTAACTATATGTTTCACAAACAAAGCAATATAATTCCTGGATTCAAAGGTATTTATTAAGTTACTGTAGCATCAAAAATTAGTTCAATGTACGGTGTGAACATGTTGAAATGTAGGTACATATTTATTATACATGTTGCCTGCATTGCAGGCAGAAAATAAGGAAATTACTGTTTCTTGCTTTTGAGCTGCTTAAATAATAAATACATAAATATTTTGGCACACTTTTGACGTTCCATGCTGAAAAAGAAAGGCAGAGGCTAATTGCACAGCATGTCTTTACTACGTGAAAAGGTGTTTTTTCTGTCACACTAGTCTAAATGTACAATTCTAAATAGTCTACATTTTTTTGTCCCACACCCGAGGTGGTAAACTGGACCTGTCAGATTACATTCAGACAGCTATGACACTGCACTTTTTCTTGATACAAGTGTTTAATTGTCATGTGTGTAATTCTCTTTAATTTTAAGGTTTCAACTTGTTAATAATTTGTGTTAAAATGTGTAGTTGACATTTCCAACAGTAAAAGCTCGTATTATTACATGTGCAAGTTCAACATTAAAGAAAATTTTACTTTTTAATTTGTCACCATACATTTTTGAGGCTTAATTGTGATTAAAATTGTTGTAAACAGAATACAAAATAAAACATACACATGTATATATACACTCTCACCTTTCTGTTCACTTCTATCCATCTTTAACTCTCAAAAAAACAAACTCACTCTTATTAATAAAGCTGCATATTGCCAATTTTCTTCACGATAAGAAATGCACCGTGACACATATATTATGATTCAATATGTTGCGAGCCATCACGTTATAATTTAGCTGTAGCAAGTGCACGCTCGAGGGATGAGCATCCCCGTGACAGAGTGTGCATCAGCCGGATGCAGTTTCAAGCTCTACCCCTTAGATCGGGACACTTCGCGCAACTCATATAAGAGGCGCAGACCGCACAGAGAAATGTCAGTTTTGGAGTTTGTAGTTATTTACATGATCTGCTTCCGTATTATTTGAACTTACAGCTATAACGCATTAAATATAACTGTATTTAAGATGTAACACCGGGGTGTTTCCTTTAAAGATGCTCGAAACGTGGGGGCCTGGGTAGCTCAGCGAGTATTGATGCTAACTACTACCCCTGGAGTTATGAGTTCAAATCCAGGGTGTGCTGAGTGACTCCAGCCAGGTCTCCTAAGAAAACAAATTAGCCCGGTTGCTAGGGAGGGTAGAGTCACATGGGGTAACCTCCTCGTGCTCGCGATTAGGGCTTCTCGCTCTCAATGGGGCGCGTGGCAATTTGTGTGTGGATCATGGAGAGTAGCACAAGCCTCCACATGCTGTGAGTCTCCACAGTGTCATGCACAGCGATAAGATGCGCGGATTGAAGGTCTCAGAAGCGGAGGCAATGGAGACTTGTCCTCCGCCACCCGGATTGAGGTGAGTAACCGTGCCACCATGAGGACCTACTAAGTAGTGGGAATTGGTAATTCCAAATTGGGAGAAAAGTATATAAAAAAAAAAAAAAAAGAAAAAAAGATGCTCGACACGCAAGTTTTGCTCCAGCTCCACAACGAGAGTGCTTCTGTATTTACTTACTTTGTATTTTAGCATTATAACTCCCTCATACTTTGCGATCTACATCACCTGAAGCTGTTTAGAAGGTTTAGAGTGCATCTGGACTGTGAGCGGTGTAATTCTTCCTCTCCTCAGGTCAGGCATGAACTGCAGTGCTGCTCTCGCGCATCATCGTTACAGTTTAATGTGATCTCATGTTACGTTAAATGACATCAAGACTATTTGACGACAATTTTTTTTATTTTTTTTTTATTGTCGACGTTGTCGATAACATTGACTAATCGTTTCAGCCCTAATATGAATCAATAAAATTAATATGGATACACACACTTGTCTGTTGCGACATCACTGTTGGGTCCAACAGCATTAAATTTGAATTTAAGTCTCGCAGCAAAGCCCGTGTCGAACTGTGTCTTGTTTGAAAAATAATCCACAGCAAAATTAAACGAACAAACAAACACTGTCTTACTGACGCGATCCGGGACTTCATTAAAAATAAACATCAGCCACTCTTTCCCTAATATTAGTTTTATTAGTAATCAAATGCAGGCATCTTGAATCTCGTTGCTCCAATCATCCCTGTGTTTCTCCCTGCCGTGCCGACTCTCATTTCAACACCGCTCTAACCACGAACATGTGGGTGGGCCAAAGAGGCTATGATGAAGTAGTAGGCATTGACCTGTTTATGCAGAGACCTGCGCTGATGTACTCATCTCTATAATGTAATAGAGACGAGGAATTAGAAAATGAGTCGTTTAGGAATATCGCTTTCAATAAAGCCTTTTTATGGACTAACGAATACGTTTTGAAACTTCCAGTATGTTTTTACAATACTATGACCACTTATGTCAAAAGATCAAGGACAATTTTATTTCTCAATGCATGACACCTTTGAAATACTCATGATAGCTTTTGACAACTCTATATCCTGCAAATCCACTTCGCTAGCTAATTATATTTTGACATCAACACCATAGATATCTATATAGATCCGCTAGAACGGAAGTTCCGAGACAAAATTGTCAAAAAACAGAAAACAAAAAGGTACAACAACAGTATATAAAGTATGTCAAGCCAACATAGTTACAGAAAAAGGAAATATTTTTAATGGTTTTCTTAATCACACTGTCTGCCATTTGTCGTAAAAACAGATAGTCCCAACACAAACGCATGCCATAGGTGGAGCCAATGTTGCTGTGTCAAACCGGAACTGGGCAGGATGCTTATCAACAAACAGGGCAAAGCTTTGATAGTCAGGGGGTGGGGGGGGGGTATCAAACCTACGAATGGCTTATTTATAGTTCTCTCTGCATATTAAGCTGGGATAGGAGAAAGTGTTTCAACATCGAAAAAAAAATACATACTCCATTTGCCCTGATCCCATTCCTCTGCTCTGCCCTTCCACTGTTCATTTAATTTTCCAAAGACAAGTCCATAAATGACATTTTAAAGAGATCAAATGTTCATTAATATACTGTAGTTAGTTGCAGCACACCTAAATTCCTGTCTATAATGTTTTTCTGAACTGCTGCCCCATCTAGTGGACTAACCCGGCACTACTGATTTCCACAAAAAACTCAACTGGCAAAAAATATCAATTAATTCACCATAAAGTTGACATACATGGATAAAAGGTTGATCAGGTGCGTAAGGTTAATGACAATACACCGACTGTGAACCCACTCATAGTAGAAACATTTTTGCACAAAGCTATCTGCGCTATTGTTGGAACAGGAAATACTCGTGAGGGCAGATTTGTTAAGGACTGACCTTTGCACCACAGTCTGCTCCTTTAAGTGAACAGAAGCCAACGAAAGCAGGGTCGGCCACTTTCACAAGAATGTTGTCCACGCAGTAGACGTGGATGTAGGAGATTCCTCTCTTTTCCATGTCCTTCACAATGTTTTGTGTCGCCAGAGCTCTGTACAGACCCCCGTTTCCATCTGAATGCGGATATGGAAAGAAGCATTGAAGATGAAAAGAGAATTTCTAATGATGCCGAGTCTTAGCAACTGGCGAATTAGAGCAGTTAAATGACAACAAATAGAGGTCAGGTTGAATAAGCCAGGTGCTGAGCCTTAAATTCCACATACATTATGCCAAACACAGATTTTATACACAACATAAGAGGCTAATGTTTTCAAAACTCACCTGGTGCCATGGACAGTTTGCCTTTGCCTTCTAGAATAATCTTCCCATTAAAGTCCACAGCAGGAAGCATGCCTTGCTGAAAGAATAATACATTGCCCTCCTTCAGGCCAAAGTATTTGTGTCGTGAGAAGAACTCTTTGGTCATGTCCATTGTTCTGCCACTTGTCATAATGTACCTGATAAATCAAAATACTGATCATGTAAGTTCAAGAGCAATTTTCTGACAAAATCATGGCTTGAACAAAAGAATGATTAACTTAGAAAGTTCACCCAAAATTAAAAGTCTGTCATCATTCACTCACCATCATGTTGTTGTAAACCCATATGTACTGTATTTATTTCTTCTGTGGAACAAAAAAGGAGATGCTAGGCAAAATAATAGACTCAGCCACCATTGATTTTCATTGCATCTTTTTCCATACAGTGAAAGTGAATTGTGGCTGAGGCTAAAATTCAGACCAACGTTTTCTTTTGTGTTCCATGGAAGAAAGAAAAGATAAACGGTTTTGGAACAATATGAGGATTTTTTAGGGATTAGATGGACATTAATTCCTATATTAAAATACTTCAAAAATTCTCCAATCCCAGCTTTAAATGTAGAGACAACAAGTAAGCCTTTCATAGACTGATTTCCACAAAGAATGGCTAGTGGCAAATGAATTACAAACAAAACAGAAACTACCAGAACTTAAGTGAAAGATATTAAAATAAATGTAATTCTATTTTAATTTCAAGTAATATTAAAAAATGCAGCATGTACATTTTATGACATTGTGGAAAATAAATAAAAAATTAACATACATGGAAATCCCACGGTTTTCAAACACTATTTCTATATTTAAGTATTTACCAAATTAAGCTTTTATAGCCTATATTAACCGGATTAAAACTACGATTTTTGCCGATAACAGATAGTTCTTAAAAAGCAACTATCAAGTGGGGGCCTGGGTAGCTCAGCGAGTACTGAGGCTGACTACCACCCCTGGAGTCGCGAGTTCGAATCCAGGGTGTGTCGAGTGACTCCAGCGTGGTCTCCTAAGCAACCAAATCGGCCCGGTTGCTAGAGAGGGTAGAGTCACATGGGGTAACCTCCTCGTGGCCGCGATTAAGTGGTTCTCGCTCTCAATGGGGCACGTGGCAAGTTGTGCTTGGATCACAGAGAATAGCATGAGCCTCCACATGCTCGGAGTCTCCACGGTGTCATGCACAGCGAGCCACGTGATAAGATGCGCGGATTGACTATCTCAGAAGCGGAGACTTGTCCTCCGCCACCCGGACTGAGGTGAGTAACCACACCACCACGAGGACCTGCTAAGCAGTGGGAATTGGGCATGCCAAATTGAAAAAAAAAAAAAAAAAAAAAAAGGGGGAACTATCAGCACTGATTAATCTGAAAATCTGATATATCGGTTTACCTCTAATATGAATAATGTACATATCATTCTATAGTTTACCCAAAAGTATCATGGTATTACCATCTGATACATTCACTGTACTCTGATATCATGAAAGTACTTTATTGAAGGGTGTCATGAGTTTAGTCTTAATATAATGATTCAATCAAATTTTTATTCTGCGTATCAGAGGTCAATTCTGCTTGGCAGAGATTGGCTCTGAAATGCTGCAGTTTTTTTTCTGACCTAGATCCTCAGGATGACATGCTGTTATCATGTCCACCCGATTTCACACACCAACTAAATTACACCAGGACATTCATAGCAGGAAATGCATTACGGTAAGGGGAGAAAAACTTCCTCAACATCAAAACAAGTCTGGTAATCCAAGTAATTAGATCCAACCATCACTGACCATATTTGGCTGAACTTACTTTTCCATGAGATTGAAACCAGTTGTTTTTTGTTTTTTACTTTCCATTGTATGCTTACCATGGAATGCAGCACTTCCTACTGTGCTGCTTTTCGGCTAGCTGCTCCAGTCTTCTAATGCGTTCGGCCTGGATCTGAAAGAGGGTTTTGTGGGAGGGAAGGCCCACATCGTACATGCCTTTTGGGTATGGTACACCCAACCGTGTCCCCTGACCTCCAGCCAGCAGAAGAACCGCCACTTTGTTCTCAGATATACAGTGCAGGCCTGTGTGGAATATAGGCGGTTTTGAACACTGCAGCCAAAAGGTGGTGTTATTATGGCATATGATTTACCTAATGATGTTACAAACCCCTATGACTGTCTTTCTAATGTGGAACACAAAACAAGATACAAGGCAGAATGACAGCCTTAGCCACTTTTCATTTTTTATTGTACAGAGAAAAGGACTCAATGAAAGTGATGGTGACTGAGACTAACATACTGCCTAACATCTTTTGTGTTCCATGAAAGAAAGAAAGTCATACAGGTTTGGAACAACATGAGGGTGAGTAAATCAAGGCAGAATTTTTGGTAAACTCTTCCTTTAATGGCTTAGTAAAAATTAGAATCACTCAACAGTGAGAAGAAATGAAATGGATATCGTAGGTATAAAAAGTCTGGCTTCTTAAGCAACAGTTTGTGTTAAATAATTTGCAGATTAATCAATCACTTTTATGAGGCCCACTTTATCTTCATAAATTGCAGTTGTGTTCATTATTACTTTATCCACACACAGCCTCGAGCATACATTCTAGCTGGTGCTATCGGCTGAACAAATCACACAAATATGTCTCAAAAAAAAGAGACACAAGTCTTTGGGTGCTATAGTAATGCGGTCTGATTAAAGATGATGTGATGCTGAATGAGCACACCATGACTTAGTGGCCTAACAAGAAACAGATGTTTTCAAGCCCTCTTTGGGGCATCCTCATTCAAGAGGTGTTTTGGGCCAAAACAATGTTTATTCGAATCTGAAATGTATTGTTATTTTAATATTTGTGACTTCAGACAGACTCTGGGAGGTAAAGCTGGATTCTTGTTTTTCTCTGATAGTCCAACTGGGTGGGGAGGTTATTGTAACACTCAATGTATTGTGTTGTGCAATGTTTCTTAGCTACATCTGTTTCTGCTCAACAAAGACCAACTAAATTAATTCACATTTGGACAACATAACGTGAAACACCCCGTTATGACTTCTCTAGGTAGGATTTGAACTATTTAAAAGCCCTCCTTATCCTTTTCAGTACTTCCTCAGAACTAGTATTCCAGATTCCAACGGCTCTTAAAATGGATAGTTAACAAAATAAATAAATTCTGTCATAATTTACTCCTTACATAATTTGCTAACATGTTGTTTCAGACCTGAATGACATTCTTTCTTCAGTGGAATGCAAAAATAAAAATGAAGGCAGAATGAAAGCCTCAACCACCATTCACTTTTATTGTATGGAAAACAAGACGCAATGAAAGTGACTGGTGACTGACTGAGACTGTCAGTCCCTAACATTCTGCCTATATTCTCCTTGTGTGTTCCACAGCATAAAAGAAAGTCTGGAACAGCATGAGGGTGAGAAAATGATAACAATATTTTGTGTGAACAGTCCCTTTAACACCAAAATTGCTATGCTTATGAATATATAAAAAATAATGCTTAGATAGACCTCTGTGAAACATTAATCTGAACTCACCTTCTTCTTCCCATTCTTTGAGAGACTCGTGATCACGCGTTACACTCCCCAAAACCTCTCGGGGCACTGGCTCCATCCTGCTGTCCACTTTCTCCTGGGAACTCTGACCAGAAGTCTTCATGGCATTTTTGAAAAACGTGTTGATCTCCATGAAGTTCATGCTCTCCAGATCGAGACTCATTTCAGCTTGTTCCTCTGGGCTCAGCTGATCCCAAAACTGGAGGACGTGAGACTGCCCGGCTTCAGCGAGTATCACAGCCAGTTTCTTCATATCCATGATTACTCCTCGGTAAGATCTGGAAAAGTCAGTGATGATGGAACAGAGGCAGAAGCAAAGTGACACTGCTTATCTACAGGTCTCTGGAACTCCTGGCAGGTACACCCATATTATCCCAATCATAAATTGATAATGACCTCTGCCTACCTGCTCAGTCAAATAAATTCTGAGTAGGGAGAGGCTAAAGTCAGGTGTATTCTCTACATCAAGAGCCATCAGCACATTATTTGAGATTGGCAGGAACACAAAGATAATTTCTGGTTATCTAACCTGTCCCTTAACAGCAATCAAGTCTTTGATAAAACACTGACACCATATATTGATTTAAGATCACACAAGCTCCATAAATGATGTTGACTTATACAATTCATTCTATATTGACTTTACATGTTCAATGAATAAACACAACAGGTTTATCTAAACAACTTCATTATGTGTAAAAGCCTGTAACGAGTTAACCATATCTGTACCCTTTTAACAATTTAATAAAACAGAAATCAATAAATTGGTAACTCAGTCATTGAAGATAGCCAGGCATGCCAGCTGTAGCCTACAAGAGTGTGTTCTGGAAAGACTCCCGGCTTCCTGAAAGCAGTTCACGGCTCTGCGGATACAAACCTTGATAAATGTTTTATAATTTAACAACCTCATAATGTTCCTACCTTTATAGCAGCTGCTTATCGTTTAATACTTCCCTCTCACTTCAGGAGGACAGAAGACACGGCTACATCTCATTCTCTTCACTGCCCGGGATCCGCCTCCAAGATCCGTCAGTTTGACGTGGCAGGACGATGGAGCTATGAGGGCTGGACACACACGGAAACCCTTTTCCAGCCTTATTCCGACAAGTCCCGCCTTCTAAGACGAGTGGCCCCAAGCAGTCTGTGATTGGATAGTTGAAATGTCGTTCATAACCGTAGCCAACAGTGATGAGGTCACTGGCGGGGCTTGTAGAAAGAAGGGTGGGAAAATAATAACGCAATAAACCAATTAATTTCTATTCCACTTCTTTATTGTTTTTTGTTTTTTTTAGTAGAAACACACATTTAGTTTATTGCTATTTACTCATTTAATTGTTTGAAATCGAAACTTTCAGATGCAAGTATTTACACGCGGTATAAATACAGTGTATTCATTTGGAACTGCTATTTTTTAAGACTGAGAATAAGACTGTGGAATGTCAGTTCAGTAAATGATAGTCACTTACTATTTTCTGAAATAAGATTAATCATTAAGGGGAAATGTTAGTATAAACGCAACTGATTACGGGAAGTATTTGGCCATGTGTAGAAGGGAAACCTCGGTCTGGATAAAGTCTCGCGAGAGTCCCATGCGACATTCATGCACTGTTTATTTTGTTTATTTGAAGCCCCGCAGTAACCACACACCTGCCTTTACCCATAAAAATTAACCCTAGCCCTAAACCGAAACATATTACTCTAACTATATTAATAGCAAATGCGACTCTCGCGAGACTTTGACAGGACGAGGGTTCCTTTCTAGACACGACCTTTCAAGTTTGCGCTTCACATTGACGTCGTTTCCGTTATCATGGCCATCAAAACAGTGGCAACAACTTTCCAACTTGCTCCGAAACTGAGTTTAAGAGGTCCGCTGTATGTTTGAGGTGCCACTTTGGTAATTCGGATCCAACTGTTGCATATCGCACAGATTTGTGCGTTCGCTTTAAAATATGGCGTTTGAATCTATGTTTTACAGCAGTTGGATGTAACCTTTGGCTTGCTGATGAGTTATATGCAAAGGCTGAGATCATATTAGCAAAAGCAAGTTTATGCAAAGGGCAAACATGCAAAAACTGAGCCTATCGTTCTCCTAATGAAGCAAACACTACTTGTTGTGACGGTGTTTAATTTAGATGTACACTAATATTACTCATGGCTTGCAGTTCATGCTCCAATACAAAAATGTCCAGTCCAGATGTCAACACGCCTACGATGGCGGCGACACCAGGGGTCGTGGATCAGCAGACGAACCCGGTGTTATTTGAGATTTTTGGAGAGATCTGGAACGTGCAGGCTCGTTTGGGTCAGGGCGTTTCGGCCTCGGTGTTCCGGGTAAGCTCCGACCGGACGAGTTTTGCTGCAGTGAAGGAGTTTCAGCTGGACACACAGGGTGGAGATTACGGGTACCTCAAGGAACGATCTGTGCTGGAGAGCATTCAGGGACATAAAAATATAGGTAACCACGGCTAAACAACATAGATTTATACAGTAACGCGTCAATTCACCCCAAAATTAAAATTGTCATAATTTACTCACCCCCATATTGTTCCAATCCTGGATGACTTTCTTTTTCAATGTGGCACAAAATAAGATGTTAGGCAGTTTGTTAGTCTCAGTCATTCACTTTCATCTTCCCCCACCCCATACAATTAAAAGTGTATGGTAACTGAGACTGTCATTGTGCCTAACATATCCTTTTGTGTTCTTCAGAAGTCATACTGAGTTTAATGTAACAACATAAGTGTGAGTAAATGATGGCAGGATTTTCATTTTGATGTTACCTATCCCTTTAATCCTCCTATGGTGTTGAAAAATGGCAGCTCCTTTTGGTATTCGCGGTGATTTTTGACCGGAAGTGTTAGATGTGGAACCCTTTTTTTATGATGATGATAACGATTCTATTTTTTGTTCCCTGAAGTAAGAGCAATACAATTATGCATTTCTTTTGGGATTTTATGCTATTTTGATCTTATTTACATGTGCATTTCACCATTAATTTGCATAAATAAGCCAATTTTTTGGGGAAAAAAATTTATACAAATAAAAGCATTAATTATTCAGAACCTACATTTCAATAAGTTGAAACGAAGAATATATGAGAATGTGACATAAGTAGATTGGAGGCAGATTGCTGCCATCTGGTGAACAAAAAATAAATAACATGACTTGAAAACCATGTCATGCCAGTAACAGCCAGTAGATGGCTGTAGCCACCTACTGTGTAGTCTGATGGCTTGTTGTAACCTAATGTTATATTTTATCACAAGATATGCATTTGGATATATTTAGACATTATCAAACTATTATTTGTCAAAGTTTAGCATTTTAAATTTGATTTGAAGTGTCAGTTAATGTCATTATGCTTGCAATCAAACCTGACCATGGTGTTACAAAGAGAAGACACAAAATATGCACTTTTCTACCAATAATTTATTTCAAACATAAACATTTTATAACTCAAAGTAAATGCATAATAATGTCAAGAAAATGAACATCAAGATTCAGAAATGAACTGCAACATTCAGAAAGTTCAATTAGAGTATAAAACAGAAAAATCAGAGTACATATTTTGCAATTTCCATGATAAATTATATATATATATATATATATATATATATATATATATATATATATATAATTATTATTATTATTACTATAGATTTGTTTTTTTTTTGTTTGTTTTTTTAAACATGTGAGTTTGTCAGATAGCTGACAAACTCAAGTGTCACATGTGAAAATATCACATGACTTGGAATGCCAACAATGACCAAAAGATGGCTGTAGAGCTCCACTTATTGATGGTTTTCTCTCCCTCTCTGTGTGTGTTCTGCATTGTGAGTTTGTAATCATCTCACCCCTTCATTTCTGAGTGTGTTTAGCATTGTGACTGATTTTTAGTTTTTTTAGTTTTTTTTTTTTTTTTGGACAAAAAAACAAAACAAAAAAACTCTGTGTTAGAGTCTCACTAGTTAATTTGTGTGTGTGTGTGAGTGGGTGTGAGTTTTGCACTGAGGATGTTTTAAAGTCTCACCCTGTAATTTCTGTCTGTTTTTTAGTTTTTTGTTTTTCCTGCATTGCAGCTGATTTATTGATTGTAATTGACAGATTAAAAAAAATTGCTATGTTTTTTGGTCTTTCCCATTCATTTTCAATGGTTGGTCAATTTTGACCGCAGATACCAAAGGTGTTGCCTTTTTTTTATTTTTTTAACACAACCACTTAGACTTATCGAATCAAGCCCTATTTTTTCTTTTGTATGTTCAGATGGCAAATGGAGGAAAAGTCACCAAGTCTTGTACTGCTCAGATAAAGGAAACCATTTTTATTAAAGAAATTTGTTTTGGTCAAAAATGACTGAATACAATAGGAGGGTTAAAAGTTTAACACTGTTATTGCATCACAATATGACCTATTAACATGTAAAGGTTAAAAGTCCATATGCTGTTGGTCTAGATCACTAACATTTGGCATTCTCTTTTTCCATGCAGTGACTTTATATGGAGTTTTCACCAATCACAACCCATTTGGTGTGGCCACTAATTGCCTGTTGCTAGAGCTTTTGGATGTGAGTGTATCAGAACTGCTGGTCAGGGCAAGTAATCAGGGTCACTCCATGTGGTTGATTCAGCACTGTGCCCGTGACGTCTTGGAGGCTCTTAGCTTCCTGCACAGAGAAGGCTATGTGCATGCTGACCTAAAGCCCCGCAATGTTCTCTGGAGCGCTGATGACGAGTGCTTTAAGCTCATTGACTTTGGCCTTAGCTTTAAAGAGGGACACCAGGTGAGGAGTTCAGACAACAGCCATTAAACGACTTGTGTGATTTGCTTTTAGAATTCATTCACATTAGTTACATACTAGTTACAGTGAAACGTGTGGTCCTCGTCTGTTTATTGCAGGATGTGAAGTACATTCAGACGGATGGGTACCGGGCCCCTGAAGCTGAGCTGCAGAACTCGCTGGCCCAGGCAGGTCTGGAGGGCGACTCTGGCTGTACAACTGCTGTGGACATGTGGAGTCTGGGCATCATTCTTCTGGAGATGTTCTCAGGAATCAAACTGAAACAAATTGTCAAGTCTCAGGAATGGAAGGTCTGTAGAAATCTGAGCAGTTGTGAATCTAAATATTCTAGAACCAGAATGACATTTTTGTATAATCAGCGCTGAATTGTATTATTGACCGTTGTCCCAGGCAACTGATTTCTTACAAACCAATGAAAAGGGCATTTCTTATTTGTGCACTGACATTGTGTTATGTCTCCAGGATAACAGTTCTGCAATAGTAGATCATATCTTTTCAAGCAATGCTTCGGTTTACCCGGCTATACCTGTCTATCATTTGAGGGATCTGATCAAAAGGTTGGAAACAAACTAAAAAACATGTACCACGCTAGCGTATAACAGTACTCCTTACACAACTAAAATTGGTGCGCTAAGGTATGTCATATGTCTCTTTACATTCCCAGTATGCTTCACAATGATCCTAAACTCAGAAGCACAGCTGAAACTGCATTAATCAACCCTTTCTTCAGCATTCCCTTTGGTTTGTATGGCTCAGAATGGAAACACATAGTCAATATTGCCTGGTGTTTGCTGTAACACTTTGTGTGAGTGAGATACTGCTTTGGGTTTCAGCGCCACATATTGAAGATTTGGTTCTGTTGCCTACACCTGTCCTGAGACTACTAAATGTAATAGATGATAGTCACCTATATAATGAGGATGAGTATGATGGTGAGGTTTTTTTTTTCGGTTTTTATTTTGACTTGGTAAACATTGTAGCGCTGTTTAATATTGTATTTTTCTGAGCTTTTCTCAATGTGCACAATTTTAGCAATCTCATTTATTTCTTGGCTTTTTTAGATATTATTGGGGACATGAAAGAAGAATGCCAAAAGTATGGCACTGTTGTATCCTTACTGATCCCAAAAGAGAATCCCGGCAAGGGTCAGGTGAGGCTTTTAGCTTTATCTGCTGATTTTCACTATCGGAGATCAGATCATTGTTTGGTGATAATGGAATCTGCTCAGTCAACCTTTGCTCAAATTCATCCTGTGAGATTGAAGCATTGCGTTTTGGAATGTGCATATAGACCCATATTTATTATTAGAATTGACCTATATTATTAACAGAATATGTTAATATCTTTTGAAATGTTAATATCTAAACGGAGATCTTTTGTCATTCATACTGTCAGTCATAAATAATGTAAAATATGCTTTACAATGTAATACTTTACATTTACACTGTTTATTATAAGATTTCACTTTGCCTCCTGTTTTTTCTTAAAAATTATTATTTCGATATACACCGATAAATCTCATGAACCTTAAATACACAACACCTGACGGATGAATTCTTGATTCATTTCTATCTGACATTGCTGAAAGTAATAAAAACTTGTTCTTAAAGGGATAGTTCACCCCAAAATAAAAATTCTCTCATCGTTTACTCACCCACATGCCATCCCAGATGTGTATGACTTTCTTACTTCTGCAGAACGCAAACAATGTGTGTTGATCCATACAATTCAAGTGAGTGGTGGACAGAACTTTGAAACTCCTAAAAGCACACAAAGGCGGCATAAAACTAATCGATAAGACTCCAGAGGTTAAATCCATATCTTCAGAAGTGATATGATTGGTGTGGGAGAGAAACGGATCAATATTTAATTCCATTGTTTACTCTTAAGTCTCCATTTACACTTTCTCGTTCTTCTTCTTTTGTTTTTGGCAATTCGCATTCGTTTTGGCAATTCATATCGCCACCTACAGGGCAGGGAGGGGAATTTATAATAAAAAAAGGACTTAAACATTGATCTGTTTCTCTCCCACACCTATGATATTGCTTCAGAAGACATGGATTAAACCACTGGGGTAGTATGGAGTACTTTTATGCTGCCTTTATGTGCTTTTTGAGCTTCAACGTTCCGGCCACCATTCACTTGCATTGAATGGACCTACAGAGCTGAAATATTCTTCTAAAAATCTTTGTGTTTAGCAGAAGAATGAAAGTCACACACATCTGGGATGGCACTAGGGTGAGTAAATGATGAGAGTTTTCATTTTTGGGTGAACTATTTCTTTTAAGTAAGTGATTTAGATGTGAATACTGTAAACGTACTGACGGATTCAGTGAATTCATTCAGTTAAGGATTCATTAGATTGATTCAAACCATTAACTTATACTCTGTGGGATTGTGAGTTTTATTTTTTTTGACAGATTTATTTAAAGAAACATTTGTTCATGAACCAAATTACAGTGGTTGTGCTGTATGTGTTTTTTTTTTCTGGGCATCTAGTAGATAGGAAGACATCATTGATTGAAAGTGGAGTTCAGTCAATACTTTGACATTCAGTTTTTGAAGCGAGACTCTATCATCTTCTTTTGGCAGGTGTTTGTGGAGTATGCAAATGCCGGAGACTCCAAAGAAGCCCAGAGACTGCTGACCGGTCGAACATTTGATGGCAAGTTTGTGGTCGCTACGTTTTATCCACTGAGTGCCTATAAGAGAGGTTACTTATACCAAACCGTGCAATGAGAATAGAGGGACACACCTCTAATCACACTTCAAAAAGTGTAGATTACTTTACAATCATGTGACTTCTTTTAAGTCCATGCAATATGTATCAATCCATTGTGCTACCCTTAATATTTTTGAACATGTCACTCAACGCTGTTGTGAATATAGGCACATATGCAGTTTATTTTGGGTGTTAAGAGGAGTAAAGATTTAGTGCCTGCTTCCTCTGCTTTTTTTACTCATTGAACACCACTAAAAGACAATTTATACTGAAAGTGTGATCGCTGTTTGCCCGACATTCAGTTCTTATGCTTCCATACTTTGTTGATGTACTTGTTTTTTTTTGTTTTGTTTTTTTGCAGTGGAGTTGATGCACTGCTTTGGTTTACACTGCCTTTTAAAACCATAGATCACTTTAGAGACTAGCTTTATTTAGTCCTCGAATGTCACAATTCCAAAATGCGTAGTTTACTACTTTTCTCTTTTTACTTTTTTCCATTGTTTTTTAGTGATGTAGATATTTCCAGTAATTATGCACATATTTATAAACTACTGGCAAAATACACTGGCCTGCATGCACTGTTGCGTGGTTAACCATAGTGTTTGACTTGATCATGAGAGCTGTTGAACCACCTAATGTTCAACAGCGTCTCCTCTAGAGAGAGCACAAAGTACAACACAGCGGGTTGCCTTGTGTTTTAGATAATAAAGTACATTTAATTTGTTTATTCAGGGTTGACAGGCAAGAGACATATCTAACACAAAAGCCACAACTTATGTCTCTTCCAAAATGTTTGTCTCTCTGATGATGTTTATTGAACAGATATTTTTTTTTTCTAACTTGAATTCCAAAGGTACAATATTATTTTGTTCTTATTAAAGGATTAGTTTACCCAAAAATGAAAATTCTCTCATCATTTATTCACCCAAATTCCATCCTAGATGTGTTTGACTTTTTCTTCTGCAGAATACAAACAAAGATTTTTTGAAGAATATCTCAGCTTTGTAGGTCCATACAATGCAAGTGAATGGTGACCAGAACTTTAAAGCCCCAACAAGCACATGAAGGCATCATAAAAGTAATCCATATTACTTTGTGGTTAAATCCATGTCTTCAGAAGCGATATAATAGGTGTGGGTGAGAAACAGATTAATATTATAGTCCTTTTTTACTGTAAATCTCCACTTTCACTTCCATATTATTCTTTTGATTTTTGGCGGTTCGCATTCTTCATGAATATCACCACCTACTGGGCTAGGCTGGTCAGAGGTGGAGATTTATAGTGAAAAAGGACTTAAAAAGTTATCAGTTTCTCACCCACACCTATCATAGCACTTCTGAAGACATGGATTTAACCACTGTAGTCGTACATATAACTTTTATGCTGCCTTTTTGGAGCTTTGAATTCTGTTCACCATTCACTTGCATTGTATGGACCGACAGAGCTGAAATATCATTCTAAAATCATAATTTGTGTTCTACAGAAGAAAGAAAGTATTACACATCTGGGATGGCATGAGGGTGAGTAAATGATGAGAGAATTCTCATTTTTGGGTCAGTTGGACACAGGAGTTAAGAGTGATTCATCTAAAAACACTAAAGTTTTAACATGTTATATGTTGTGCAAAGCAGCATACCTTGTCATACCTTCATAGCACACATTTGAGAAGGATAATTCCGTCTATCTTCCTTTGGCTGGACTGCAACTGTGAATACCAGTGCGCTAACTCATGGATATAAATGCTGTTTTTATAACTCTCAAAACCCACAGGCTAAGATAGCACAAGTGAGTATAGCACCAATTGATACTATACATGAAATGTAGTTAGCTAATTCTTTCCACAGACATATTACAATCATTTGTTGTATCCGTTCATACTTTCTATATGATGATGGTGAGTGATTTTATAATCGAAGCACTATTTAAAGGCTTTTCCTGTTGTGATAGGTCTTGGGATTGTTGTTTTCCTCTCAGTTTTGTCTATGATTAATTGCATGACATTTAGGCTCTTTAAAACTGCTACAAAGCTTTCTAAAAAAAAAAAAAAAGAAAAAGAAAAGAAAAAGAGCACATTGTTATTTAATGACTTAATGAACGTTGTCTAATGCTTTGTCAGTCTTCCAAATTATTAAAAATTATTTTTTATTCTGAGCTATCGTCCAAACTGCAAATCCATTCTCTTCTCTGTCCTGCAGTCTAAAAACATTATATTCAGTTCTGAGGCTGTGAGAAATTATATTATGAGTATACAAGGCAATGTAAGGAAAGAGCAGGCTGTTTTTCTAGATTCCAGTGTTTAAAATTAGTTGAAATTTATAGGGATAGTTCACCCAAAAATAAAAATTCTGTCATCATTTACTCAACCTCATGTTGTTCCAACCTTGTATGACTTTCATTCTTCCATGAAACATGAGAACATTTGAAGAACGTTTACTTTTTTTTCATACAATGAATGTGATTGGCAACTGAGGCTGTCAATCCCTAACATGTCCTTTTGTGTTCCATGGAAGAAAGTCAAATTTGGAATAACACAAGGATGCACAAGTTATGACAGAATTTTCATTTTTGGGTGAACTGTTGCTTTCAAAACTACTGTTATAAACACACTGCCCTCTTACTTGTTTACTTGCTAGATGAGGTGTCTCACATGGATTGGATGCCATTGTTGCCATAGATTGCCTTTTTTTTTTTTTTTTTTTGGCAGTGTTGTAGGATTTTTACCATATAGAAAGGGCTCTTTGGTTGATCTGACAGTCTGGACAGTAGAGATTTTGGAAATTGACAGTTTTAAAATTCAAGCTCTGAGCCTGGAAAAAATAGAACCAAATGTTATTTACATTTACATTTATTCATTTAGCAGACACTTTTTATCCAAAGCAACTTACAAATGAGGAGAACAACAGAAGCGAATCATCCTCGGGAGGCAGTAGCAACACAAGTGCTGTAATACAAGTTTCAAAATTGTTTAGAGAAGTATCCCTAGCAAGGCGGATGAGATAATTTATTTATTTATTTATTTTTAATAAGAAGAAGGAAGTGCGCTGAAGGGATTGGGTCAAGTGTTCACGGAAGAGCTTTGTCTTTAGATGCTTTTTAAAGGATGTTAGAGAACCAGCTTTTATCGGGTGGAGTTTGGCAAGTTATTCCACCAACGAGGAATGATTGAAGTGAAAGTCCTGGACAGTGATTTTTTTTTTTGTTGCTTCTTTGAGATGGCACTATGAGGCACTGTTCACCCACAGAACGCAAACTTCTGAAGGACATGTAGACCTGAAGTAGTGAGTGTAGATAAGGGGGTGCAGAGCAGGGGGTTGTTCTGTAAGAAAGCATCAATGCCTTGAACTTAACGCAAGCAACCATTGGCAGCCAGTGCAGTTTGATGAAGAGAGGCATGACATGCGTTCTTTTGGGCTAGTTGAAGACCAATTGTGCTGCTGCATTCTGGATCAATTGCAGAGGTTTGACTGTACATGCAGGAAGGTCTGCCAGAAGTCCAGCCTGGATAGCACAAGTGCCTGGACGAGGAGTTGTGTGGCATGCTCAGATAGGAAGAGCCTGATTTTCCTGATGTTGTATAGAGCAAATCTGCACGATCGGGCAGTCCTTGCGATGTGGTCCGTGAAGTTTTAATTGATCGTCAAACACAACCCCAGGATTTCTGGCTGTCTTGGATGGTGTGATCGTTGATGAGTCTAGTTGAATGGTGAAATTGTGCTGAAATGCTGGGCTCGATGGAATCACAAGAAGCTCGGTTTTAGCGAGGTTGAGTTGGAGGTGATGTTCTTTCATCCAATACGAGATGTCTACCAGGCAGGCTGAGATCCGTGCAGCTACCGTAGGATCATCACGCTGGAATGAGAGGTAGAGTTGTGTGTCATCAGCGTAGCAATGTTAGGAAAAGCCATGTGCCTGAATGACAGACCCCAGAGATGACATTTATATGGAGAAGAGGAGGGGCCAAAGTACTGAACCCTGGGGTACCCCAGTAGCTAATTGGTGGGACTTAGACACCATTCCCCTCTGAAGAACCTACCTGTGAGATAAGACTCAAACTAGCAGAGCAAAGTTCCTGTGATGCCCTTTGCCATGAGGGTAGACAGGAGAATGTGGTGGTTTACAGTGTCAAATCCAGCAGACAGATCTAGCAGAAAGAGAACAGACAATTTGGATGAAGCTCTTGTCAGTCTCAGATCTTCAGTAACGGACAGCAGGGCAGTTTCAGTAGAGTGTCTGCTTTTGAAGCCAGACTGGTTGCTGTCTAGCAGGTTGTTCTTTTAGAGAAAAGATGAGACTTGGTTGAACACGACTCCGAGTGTCTTCGCTATGAATGGGAGGAGAGAGACAGGTCTTTCGTTTTCTAAAAGTGCAGGATTTAGTGTGGGTTTCTTAAGCAGTGGTGTTACCTGAGCCAGTAGTATTTGACTCATTTTGCATATGTTGAGGATCATGAATGGAGATGTTGAGCAAAAGATTGTGTATACTGTCCATATGAATCTGAATTTCCACTGAAAAAATATCTGACATGGTTCTTGAAAAAAATCTATTACAAGCATATTTGAGCTTTGTAATGTTGAAATGCAGTCACTAGCCATGGCTTAAATGTTATATTTAACTTAATGATAACTAAATTTGAGCAAAATCACTTTTAAGTGCCTCATTCTATGTATCGCTGCAGTTTTCTGGTGAAAGAAATACTAGAGGCATTACAACAAGCAATGAGTTTTATTAACTTTCACACAAATCATGAATAAAACAGCATATTAACAGTTCATAGTTATTTTTTGCTCTGTTCCCCACACAATACTATCTTATCACATCGAAACCCTTACTATAATGCATGATTTGAAAGACAATATATTATAACGCTTGCATTACATAACCAACTACAGTCTTACTCAAATGTAACTAACTTACACGGTGGCACAACTGATTGAGCATCTGACTTTGAACTCACAAGACCGGGGTTCGAGACCAGCAAACCATGAGAGTTTACACATTAACCCAAAGTATCATAGAAGTGCCACGACATGATGTGGCTGCTTCAGCCATTCAGCCATTTGTTTTTATGACTTTATCAGTTAGGTTTAGGTGTCTGGTTTAGGTTAAGCCGGTGCAACACTAGCAGACTCCAAACAACCCAATTCTGGCCGAGAATGTCACACAAGCAGACTGTTTTGCTGAGATGTTGCTCTCTTCAGTCTAAGGTATGACACACTTGCCGATTTAGAATGGTGGAGAGATGACAAACATACCAACTCACCACAATTTTCTTTGATTCCATGTCACGTGGAGCTCACAGAAATAGCAACAGTAGTACCACGTGAGCATAAACATTTGTAAAAGAGTGATTTAGGGTGTGATTTATGGACTTGTGAATGTGTTTATGTGTTTATCCCCTCAAGGCGTGCCATAGAACGCATATGTCCATATGCAGCTTTCAGTGAGTTAAGAAATTCAATAAAAACATACTGTAGTGTCTCCGCTTTCTGATTTCATTAGTCATTTTAGTGTTGGGGAAAAACGCTTGGTGAAAGAATCACTATGGATTAATCAGTGTTTGTGGTTATATGCAGCTGAGTGTGATCACAGATGAAAACATTCAGATCAGAGGATTAACGACCTCCCTCTGTCTCTCACCCACTGGCCGCTGGCTGGCTGATTATGGAAATGAAGCTCACATCTGAAAATCACTAGAAAGTCGGCTAGTGTGATGGCGGGTTTAGGGATGTCTGTTTTGTTCACCTCACATTTGCTCACACTATTGGTTTTGTTTAGATTAGCATTTAGTGCAGGGACACTGGTTTTGTTCATTTAAAAATACATTAAAAAATATCATCTCACATTTGCTTTTAATAATGCTGTTGGTTAGGTTTCGGTTAAAGGTTTAGGTTAGGGAGGTAGGTTTTATTAATTTAAAACTCCATAGAGCATTAACCTTAAAAACATTGTCTTTTTGGGAGAATATTAAACTCGCCTCAGTGGACATTTCACCTCAAAACTGCAGCAATACATTTTAATGATCCACATCTTTTAATTTTCAAAAAAAAGTTGCCACAGTCACATAATTTTCATGAGATCAGGCTGGATAAAGAGACAATTTCCATGGCTTCCTTTTATTGTACTTTTTGTTTGAGCCAGAGAACACTTACAATGAGTAAAGAATGGATTTTTTGGATTTTGAACAAGGACAGAAAAATATTCAGAAACATAATTTATTCAATAGAAAATGTATAATACATTAAATCCAAAAAGTAGGTTATGGAACCATTCAGGAAATAGAATTATATTTTTGGGTTTTGAACTGTTACGATTATGTGAATACTGTGTAGTTCTGATGTGAGTCTAGACATTTGCTCACATTCATCAGGTAATGAAGTTTGAGAAAGGGTGGCTTATGGAGTTCTAGAAAAACTATTTGAAGAAGAGCCTAGTTTGACAATCCAGTTGATGTGAAGACTTCTCATCATGGGGCATCATCTACCTGGGGTGAAGTCTCTCCAACAGATAATGAAAATATTAATATCTCAGCAGGAGATAGTTATTACACTATCTCTGGGATGAAACATTTAAAGTGACAGAAGGAATATTTGTATCCTCAAGCAAAATCATCAAAGCCACTCAAATACAGCCTCAAGGCCCCTCTAACATTTTCAGGGCTTTCACATTTAAAAAGCACAGAGTCCCCCCCCCAATAAATCAGATAGTTACTGCATTACATACTGTCAGAAATAATTTCATGCTGCCTTACATTTATCTTTTTATTTCATTTGTATGCTGTAATAATATCACAGTCATTAAATGCTTGACTGTTAGAAAAGTGACAAAAATTGTTACTAAGTTTTTCAGAGCTTCCGTTTTTTCCCCCACCAGCAACCCTGGAGAAATACCAAAGCCATATATGATTTTATGTTTCAGAAATGCCTTTTGTAAACAGCCAGTTATGGCAAGATTTGTGTAGGAAACATTGAAATGTTTTACAATAAGCGGACAGACATCCTAAAAATAGAGTGCCAGAATTCGCTTGCCTTTGTAGTGAGTAATGGGCCTCCTAAGGGAAAACCGTACAGGGTGTAACCACAGATAGGCATGGGAGTGTCATGCTCTTTGGGTCTTAATAACCTGAGAAAGGTTGGAGAAGAAATTTGGCAGCTTGTTTACAGATTTGTTAGATAAGTAGGAGTCCTTATAGGTTTTTGAGGTCATGAGTAGAACTGGGCCATCTGGCTTAATGAAGTTCCTGTTCGTTTTCATGTCCCCGTTATTTGTCTTTATATATATACACACACACAATTTTTTAAAATGTGAATCATGTTAGTTAGCTTTCTTTAATCTTAATAGCACATTTAAAGGGATAGTTCACCCAAAAATGATAATTCTGTCATCATTTACTCACCCTTATTTTGTCTTTGTGTTCCATGAAATAAAGAAAGTCATACAGGGGCAATTAAATGATGACTTAGAGTGAACTAGCCCTCTTAAGTGAACAAGGGGTACATTTTAAATAATTTCACTCCTTTGGTAATGGCAGATGTTGCCAAGTTACAGAGATCAAAAGGTACTGTATAATGAGCCAACTGACAGCTAAATTCTGATCAGGAATGGAGAAAATGAAGGCAAATGTGTCTTGTCCTCTTCCTTTATGATTATGATCATTTTCTCACCAAAGGCCCAAAAGCTGTTAAAAAATGTACTGGCTGAATCTGCTACTTTATTGATCTCATTACAGCTAGATGGACGAAAATAAATCATATACTATCGCCTGATAGAATGCATATGCCTGTCAAGAATCATTTTTGACAGTATAGTCATTTAATGAGGACATGTGAATGTACTGGGGCAGTAAGGACATAGGGTACCATGAATCATGTATGGATATGAAAATATGAGAGTTATAGTTCAGAAAATGTATTTGGGGCTTTGCTAAGGAATTTTGAAAAAATAAAAGCCATTATAAAAATACTGACTCTGGAAAGAAGCACACTGTGTAAAGAACAGGCTTCACACACAGCCACAACGTGTGATAAGTTGGCAGAAATTGTGTTCACATGCAGGTACATTGACATTAGTGCATTATAGTGAAACGTGCCAGATCTGCAAGGTTTGTAGTATGAAAGCAGTTAGTGAGAGAGATAAAGAGAGACCCTAAGGAAGAGAAAAGGGTGTCTGCAGTAAATTGACGAACCTTTAAACTGGCACGGCAGTTGAGCTATTGTGAACCACAGGAAATGTGAATACTGACATGTTTCCAAATGTTTTATATTTCAGTGATATATGATGTTTCTCTTTAAAACATATTTTTGTGCTATTCATGTTGAGGCTTTGCCAGTGATTTCATTGTTAATGAAATTATGGAACATTAACAGTGAAAAGGCCTTGCTAAAGCATTACAGTGTTTACATAAATCCATAAAGAGGTCAAAAAATAGATTTTCTTTGATAAATATCTGTTGAGGTTAAATTGTCAGGGCACAAGACTCCCTTTGCACTTGGCTACAAGTAATATACTAAAATGAATAATGCCTTTAATATGCACATGGACACTATCTCCAAAGTTCTGTGGTTTAAATGCAATAACAACCATTAGAGGGGTGCAACTGCTGTTGCCCTTTATTACTAGAAGCAATGGCCTGTAGCTCACAGTTCTTCATTATCTTCCATGTTTTTATGTATGGCCTGCCCAATTTTCTGTTTCTTATGCAAGCCTGAGGCAGATATGTAATTGTATGATCTGATGTATCTGTTAGAAGCTCTGCTTTGTGTATTATTTAGTGTGTGGAAAGATGTTGTATATGTAAAATGTGAGTTGATCGTCCACTAAAGATCATGGGAGACTATAAATTTCGGAGCTCTGGATGGACTATGTTAATGTTTCTCACAATAAAATGTTTATGTCTGTCTCAGAGCTTTGTGTTTTTATTTAATGTGGAACATATTGACTTGACCACATAACAAGTGTGGAACTGTATTTTCCAAGAAAACCTGAAAGCGATTTACAAAATCCCCTATAAGCACTCCGTCCAGGCAATCATTGATAGCTATATGTCCAAATTTATGTAAAGCACACAATCAAACTACTGCAGTTGTTCGACTGTAATAACTAGAAAACTAGGTAGCACTTTATTTTACAGTATTGTTTTGTTTTTGTTTTGGGGATTTTCTCCCCTTTTTTCCCCAATTTGGAATGCCCAATTCCCAATGCGCTCTAAATCCTCGTGATGGCGTAGTGACTCGCCTCAATCCTGGTTGCAGACTATGAATCTCAGTTGCCTCCGTGTCTGAGACCGTCAATCCGCACATCTTATCACGTGGCATGTTGAGCGCGTTACATGTGGAGGCTTCATGCTATTCTCTGCGGCATCCACGCACAACTCACCACGCACCCCACCGAGAGCGAGAACCACATTATAGCGACCGCGAGGAGGTCTACCCACCCTAACAACCGGGCCAATTGGTTCCTTAGGAAGCCTGACTGGAGTCACTCAGCACGCCCTGGATTCGAACTTGCGACTCCTATAGTACTGTTCTACAGTTACATACTATATAATTACAAGTACAGGAATTACTAGGTACTAACCCTAAACCTAACCTCAACCCATATTAAGTACATGTAGTTGCCTAATATTACTCAGTACTTTCTTGGGTAAGTACTGTGCACTGTAAGTATACTGAAAGTACACGCAGCCTACTGTAAAATAGAGTGCATCCGAAAACTGAACAAAATTGTCACACTTTTTCTCCCAAAATATTATCAGGCATACAAGATTTGTTGATAAAATAACACCATTTAAACAGTGAAAATAGACAGCGAATGTGAAGGGTTAATAAATGTGTATCAAGCTGTAGGGAGAGTATTGTAAGGGATGGTTGGCCCAGGGATTTCCCTGTTTGATCTCCCGGTTTCAATATGCACCCGTTACCATTAAAGGGATAGTTCACTCCAAAATGAAAATTCTCTCATCATTTACTCACTGACTTTCTTCTGCAGAACACAAATTATGATTTTAGAAAAATATCTGAGCTCTGCAGGTCCTCACAATGCAAGTGAATGGTGATCAGACCTTTGTAGCTCCAAAAATAACAAAGGAAACATAAAAGTAATCCATAAGACTCCAGTGGTTAAATCGTTATCTTCAGAAGTAAAATGATAGGTGTGGGTGAGAAACCGATAAATATTTATGTCCTTTTTTACTCTAAATCTCCACTTTCACTTTAACAACAGAAAGTCACACATGGTCAGGGCCGCATTAACACACAGGCTTACCGGGGTTTAAGGGGGGCCCCGAACTCCCAGGGGGTGGCCAAGTCACGGTATTCTCCCGTTGACGTTCTCGGGAGGGCGTGTACAGTAAGTCTTGGGGTCCCGGAGCACTCTAATACTGCCCTGCATGTGGTACCTGTAAAGTTTAATTTTGTGGAGTGTTTAAGTGGAGATTTAGAGTTAAAAAAGGACTTAAATATTGTTCTGTTTCTCACTCACACCTATTATTCTGCTTCTTAAGATATGGATTAAACCACTGGAGTCATATGGATTACTTTTATGTTTCCTTTATATGATTTTTGGAGCTACAAAGGTCAGATCACCATTCACTTGCATTGTATGGACCAACAGAGCTGAAATATTCTTCTAAAAATCTTCGTTTGTGTTCAGCAGATGAAAGAAAGTCATACACATCTGAGATGGCATGAGGGTGAGTAAATAATGAGAGTATTTTCATTTTTGGTGAACTATCCCTTTAATCTTAAATCAGTGTTTTGTGAGGAAATATGTAATAAGCATGATCCGATCCACTGTGAAGTCATGACCATGGTTTATTTTGCGATAAAAACAGCTGACCATACAATTCCTAAAATATCAAACAAAAAAATGACTGTCGTGTCCAATATTGTTGCCACTGCTACATTTTTCAATACGAGTTTCTTTGCAAAGCCTGAATCCTTGGTTCTCGGAAGAATACATCCATGAATCCCAAAATAAAGCGTTCAGGAACTTTGTTTGAATTAGCCACTCATTCCTAAAGTTAGGGTCCTTCAGAGGGCTATTTGCAGTATCCCAGCCGCTTTCTGTCTCTGTCAACTCACCATCTGCGTCAGTGACATATGTTGTGGAGGTGGAAACTATGCAAATTACACTACACTGTGACATCACAATGTAGCCAAGTTCTAAAACTTACAGTATGTTTTTATAGTACAATGACCTATTATATGTTAAAATATCAAGGAAAATATGATTCTTCATGTCACGACTCCTTTAAATTAACTGAACTGATTCAACTAAGAAAGTGTTTTGTCAGCTTTATTTAATCCATGTGTGTTTGGACAACATGGATATTTTTATTTGATTAACTGAAACTGGGCAAAGGATTTCTTGTTTCCAGCATGCTTTGCATGGGTCTAGGCTGGGAGAGTAAATGTTAAAATGAAATGTTATTTTATGTGTTTTTGTGCAAGATTAATATAAAGGGGGAGACTTGTTAGTGTTTAATGTTTTGTTATGTTATGTTGAGATTTAGAAGAATTTTTGTTATTTTGTAGTTTTGGGGGTTACCATCGATGTGATGAGTGGAGCTTTAGGCTAGGTTGAGGACCAATACATTTGGAATATTCTACATAATGCTTTATCCATTAAGCAATTGCTGTGCTAACCATAGCAGAGTTGCACTCAGTAGTGCTCCCCAGAAGCATGTGTTTAGCATGCTAACATTTCCTGTAACTAGCTAGCCTATCACTAAAAGAGTTTCATTTGAGTTGTTTTAAATGTGGCTGGGTTTATTTGATGCAGCTGAAGTACTGAAGTATACTCTAATAGGAATATTTAAATTGAAAGTACATGGTCATTTTAATTTAATAAAACTAATCTCAAACATGTGGAACCACTGTCATGATTGAATCAAGTTCAGCCAAAGAGTTCTTTTTTAAGTGTAGTTCACCCAGTAGTGAAAATTCTGTTATCATTTACGCACCCTCTTGGTGTTTCAAACCTGTATGACTTTCTTCTGTGGAACACAAAAGGAGATGTTAACTGAATATTCCTGGATCAATACAAGTTAAGATCAATTGACAGCATTTGTGGCATAATATTAATTGCCACAAAAATGTATTTCAACTCGTCCTTCCTTAAAAAAAGAAAGAAAAAAAAAAGAAATCGTGGTTACAGTGAGGCACTTACAATGAAAGTGAATGTGGCCAATTTTTGGAGGGTTTAAAGGCAGAAATGTGAAGCTTATAATGTTATAAAAGCACTTACGTTAATTCTTCTGTTAAAATTCATATTATTTGAGCTGTAAAGTTGTTTAAATCTTCATTTTTACAGTAATTCTAGGGTTTTAGGGTTTGTTGACATCGTCATGGCAACAAAGTTGTAATCTGTAACTTTAAAAAAAAGAGCCATTTCTGCTCATGTTTCCAAAAGCTTCAAAGCTTCCGATCTTGATCATGAAAATTCTAATTAGGAACCTCACTTACACTCTTGAATGGAGTGCTACTGAACACCAGATGGCAGCACTACCTTTAGTGCTGGTTGTGTATGGAAATGTATTGTCTGCCCTTAACTATACATGCAAGTCAATTTTAGAGATTGACCAATGTTGTTGTTTTTTGTTTTGTTTTTATGACTGATGCAGATTATTTTTATGTTTAAATGTACCAAAATGCATAACCAATTTTTATTATATTTTTTATTTTATTTCTGCTGTTTGACAATATAATAATTAGACAACAACAATAAAAACATAATGAATTATTACATACATAATAAATTAATTATAAGGTGAATAAAGGTAAAGTGGGACACTTTCTAGTAACTTGCCATTGGCGTTGTTTTCAAAATATGAACCAAATGGCTGCATCAATGTCATCCCACGCTAGTTTAAGATGAACTTAACAGTGATTTTTAGTAATTGAGAATACACACAAATAGCTTAAGTGTTCCACTTTATCAATATTCATCTTATATTAATAAAAACAACATCATAAACAACAATAATAATAATTGCAACATTTAACCCTTTGGTTGTAATATTACAACAATTATTTTGAGCTATCCTAAAAAAAAAAACATATTTGTTTTTTTTGTTTTTTTCAGACCACATCTAAATAATCAATGGGTCATGTTGGTCCGCCTCTGAATCCTATTGGCCATTAAAACGTATAAAGGTGCCGGACCATCTGACCCGAAGCTGCGAACTTTCTCAGAGCAACATAACCGGTTTTTATTGGATTGAATAGCTCAAGATTCAAGTAAGTAAAATGCATTAAATATTATTATTATTATTATTTTTTTTTTGTGATTATTACAATGTGTTCAACATGTAGATATTTAGCTACTGTGAAATTTGTTTAAAAAAATGATTTTGAGCTTATTATATTTGTATTGCTATTGAGTCAGGTAACATTTTTTCATGGGTGGGGGGGCACATTGCATTTCTCACATGTGCCCAAATGGAAAACTAATATTAATAGAGATATAATGTCTTTAATTATTCACTACAACTAAGTTCTAAATGTGTTTTCTTTGTTAACATTTTGAATTTAGACCTGAATTGAATAAATTACTACATTCTAGTTGTAAAAAATTACATTGAACTGGCTCTGGGCTTTGTTTGTTAGTCAGAAACAGGTTCTGGATGTTTTTGAATGTTTTAGAGGATAGTTGTAGCATAATTCTGGGGCTTGTGAGAATGTGTGTTTTCTTTGTTAAAATTTGAGTTTAGGCCAGAATTGAATCAGTCAGTAAATAATTTCTGGTTGCAGTATTTGAAATTGTATCTTGTCTGTAACAAAAATACATTGAACTAGCCCTGGGCTTTGTTTGTTAGTCAGAAACAGTTGGGTCTGTGATTTTGAGGTGTACCAAGGCAGTGTCAATGGACATCGAGCCAAATCTGAACTTGGATTGTCAGGAGATGTTGTGATGAAGCTTGCTTCCATGCTTCCAGAAGGGCAGAACTACAAAATCTATGCAGACAACTATTTCACCTGCATCCCATTGGTAGTTCAGCTCCTTCGTCGTGGAATTCATTACGTGGGAACAGCCAGACAGGTATGCCTACCCAACTGTAACCTGCAGACGAGAAGAGCATGAAGAAGAGTGGGAGAGGAAGCTTTGACTTCAGAGTCGAGGGGAACCACAACATCTGTGCTGTCAAATGGTTTGACAACAGGGCAGTGACACTTGTGTCATCCTTTGCTGGTCCAGAACCTGTGCAGAAAATTAAACACTGGGACAAAGCCACCAAAACCTACATTGAAGTTGAGAGGCCTTACATTGGGGGAACTTACAACAAATTCATGGGAGGTGTTGATTTATTGGATTCACTTGCTGCCAAATATAAGTTCCGCATAAAATCGAAACGGTGGTACCTGTACATCTTCTGGCACACCATTATTCTCGCTGTGATCAACGCCTGGATCCTCTACAAGCGAGACTGCAAAGCAATCAAGATTTTGCCAAAAGAGATGCTGAACAGGAGACAGTTTCAGGCAGAACTAGCAGATTGTCTTATCCTGGTGAGAATGCATTTCTGCTATTTACCGTTTGTAATATGTTTAATATTTCACTGTTTATAACATATCTGACTTGTATCTTAATTTATTTTTGACATCTTAATTGATTCTGTTCTAATCCAATTCAGGTGAACACAACTCCAATTAAACCAAAGAGAGGGCGACCATCTTCAGCCGGTGGCAGCCCAGTAACACAGACGGTGACATCAAGGAGCCCTTTGAATGCTCACAAGAGACCGTCCTCAGATGGGAGTGAACCAAATGGGACCCCAGCTAAGAGGCCATCTGCACACCCCCCGGTGGACGTGTGCAGGGACATGGCTGCACATTTACCAGTGAAGACAACCAGTACGCTGCAGACTCTGCAAAACTGGCTACACCAATATTCTATGCTGCAAGTGCAATGTTCGTCTTTGTTTTTTTGGAGGACAAGAACTGTCTTTGGGACTACCATGCCTGAACTTTGGGACTAATTCTAAGTTCAGTTTTGTAAAAACATTTTTTCCTGTTTTCCTATATTTTTTTTATTAATAAATAACAATTCATAAAATATATGACTGTTGTGTGATTATTATTCATGATATATACAGTTATGGGGCTATACATAAGCAATCAACGAACACTTAGTTGTTCTGTATATTTGTTCAGACAATGCAAGTACAAATACAGGATTTCTGCTGCCCGTAAAACGTAAAAACTTTTAAAAAACTTTTTTTTTTCTGCATCAGAGGCCTCCTACAACAACATCTGAAAGGTAAAAAATTTTTTTGCTCATTTATTTTAAAATTTGGCCTTCACAGGGTTAAATGGTAAAATATTTTTTTTCTATATGTCTACTAAATTTTCCTTTGAATTTGTGCACCTAATAGCTGTTTAGGTTTTAGCTGTAAGTAAAAAAAAAAAAACAAACAAAAAAAAAACAACAACAACAACAACAACATCAAATTAGAGCAGTATAATAATATATCTTTAGAACATAAAGACATACAATACATACTCTATAACAATGTGTTCAAGTATGTAGGTGTAGTCACTTTTCCACTCTTTATGGCTATTTCTCAGGTCCTCTTGCCTTTCTCATGTGGGCTTGGGACAGTAAATATTCTCCTGTCGGCTGCTTTCCAAAGACCCCCACACCGTGTCTGTATCGTCAGCTTCCTGCGGTTCACAATAGCTCTAGTTCCGTGCCAGTTTAACTGTTCGTCAGTTTATTGCAGCCAAATCAACAAGGCCTTGTACGGACTCTCACTAATGCAGTTTCCCAATATTGCCTGCTACATACGAGGAGATGTTTTAATGAGGTGATCAACACGATGGTTAGTAAATATTGACAGAATGTTCCTTTTTTTTTTTTTTTGGATGAACTATCCCTTTAATCTGCTTTGCAGGTTTCCTCTCTTGAATTCACAATGGCTGCACAATCTTGTTTTGACACTGGGGATTGCAGAGGATGTTATGGTTCAGGATTACTGTTTTCTGGACAGCCAACTGTTTATCTCCACACTGGCGTTTCACACCTGCACCGAGACAATGGAGTTGAGCCTACATGCATGTTCCCCAGAGTTCCGTGCCAGTTCAATTCAGAGTTTGATTCTGATGTTATGATTATTAGTGCACGTGCGCGTTCATGTAAATGAAGAACAGCAAATCACGTGCGAGACAGCGCGAGTCACATCTCGCGAGAGTCAGCGAGATTTATTTCTCCACTGAAGATGTTCAGATATAAGATATAAAAATCATGGTACATTTTAAGAATTTAAACACAGTTATAACTCAGCACAGGAGGACGTTAAAAAATATGATAAATCAAATCACATTTACACATCACGAACAATCACTATGAAATCATGAATCATTCTAATATATTCACACATCACAGAGGATCACTAGTCAATGATAAAGAATTTAAAGGCATTTACACAGCAAGAAGAAACATCTGAATGTGATGAAAATATTAAAATAGATAATATATCGATGTGAAAGTAACTTTATATAGGTCCACAACAAGTACATCTAGGCTTGTAATTTTAAAAGTTTAATACCTTGATTTGAAATAATAATAATAATTAAAAAAAAATTAATGAAAAGCTTTAGTATTCATTTAAATTACTAACTTAAAGGTGCTATGTGTAATATTTTTACTGTACTAAATCATAAAATGACCATAATATGTCATTAGAAAATTAGCAAACATGCTAAGTTGAAATACTGTCTTCTCCGATAACAATGCTGTATATTCTACTTTGAAGTTTCCATTCCGGGCAGGAATTTCTGTTTATGTTTTGGCCTGTGTGATCCCGCCCACTGCCCACTCACCAATAGTATTTAGACACCGCCGGGTTGCCAGATTTGAACAAGTTTGCAGGTAAACAATGCTGCGTGGAAGCCAGGAAACGAACTGGATCAGAGATAACAGATTCCACCCGACCTAAAAAGCCTCGCCATCCGTCTAAAAACCGCCATGACCAGAGGCGTAGTAAAACAAGGATAAATATTGGAGTCCTGTTGCGTGTCCTCTTTCTGGCAACCCGCATGAGCTTCGAGTCTGGGGCGGAGCAGACAACTCTCCAATATTTTGAATTTGGACTGCAGTACCCATTTCAAACGCTTGTTGTAAATCTTACATATAGCACCTTTAAAATCATTTAATACTATTAGACATTAATACACGATCGAATGATAAAAACGTGAGCAATTGGAAAATGAGTACATGGTATGCAATAATAAAGACTTATTTGTTCTTTCTTTCAAACAACATAAGACACAATAAAGACATATTTGGTGTGCTAGTGTGCTTTTATTGAACTTTAAGTGAAATACTGTATGTTCATGGCATCTCTGCCAGCAAATCTTAATAAGAAGGGATTTGGGTGGCATTCACACTTTTCTGATATATTTACAGTATATTGTGGAGTGATTCAGTTTTTATATTTTAAAGTCCTTTGATCGTTATTGATAATGTATTAATAACTTACTTGAAATTATATAATTATTTTAGGTTTATTTATTCATACATATTTTATGGCCATTGTGGGGAAAAAATTAAAGTGTTTTTAAACAAATGCAAGACTGCCAAAAATATATTTCTTGCAATAAAAATGATCATAAATAGCTTATTTTGTAAATTTCTAAATTTGTCTCATTGAAGTGCACTTTAAATTGGAGTTAGAGATACTGGGGGAAGTGACTGTCACTTTGCTCACAGCTGATTGGTCCAGTATGAGAACTCTTTTCGGGAGCATAACCTGCCCCAGAGCAGATTAGCCGATTAGCGTATGTTACTATGGCGAGGAATCCCGATGAAAGCTTATCCACTTTACTGGTACCGCAAATTCAGGGTTCGCTAAAACTAAATTTAAATTTATCTAGCTTAATCCTGCTTTGTGACATAGGCCACTGGAACACACACACAAACAAACATGCTAATGCCAATTTACATTCTTCAAACTAGGATTGTATCCGGAGGAATTAAACCGTGTTGCCTGTCAACAAGCTATGTGTTTTGATGTGCATAGCAGGAAAAAGGTGGGTGCATATTGCTGTAAGAGCTTGAGAAAGCTTTGATTTGTTATGCAGTAATATGCACTGAATATGCATTATTTATTTTTTTTTATTAAAAAAACAAAACAAAATGACTACCCAATTTAAAAATGGCAATGTAGTTCAGTGTTTTTCAGTATTGCTCCTGGGGGCCTCCAAGCACTGCACATGTTATGTGTTTCATTAATCTGACACACAATTGATGGAAAATTCCGGGTTCAATACAAGTTAAGCTCAGTCGAGAGCATTTGTGGCATAACGTTGATCACCACAAAAACAAAAAAAAAAGAAAGATAAAAAGAACAAAAATAAAGATTTTTTTTATTTTTATTTGGAATGTTACTTTATGGTCATAAAGCACTCCACTAATGAATCCTTGAGTTGAGATAAGGAAGAATGTGTCCTGAAATAGCCAGTGCTTGAGGATTTTAGGAACAGTACTGAGAAATGCTGCAATAGTGTCAAACACTATACCAAACTAGGTACTAATATAATAAAAAAAAGTTTCATCAATGCTACATTAACACCACAAAAACTGTTAATTTAGTCCCAACTCAACTGGATTAAGTAAACTTCAATTTTACACATTTAAATAGACAGAATACAATGAAATCAAGTTGTGACAAAATGTTCTAGAATTGTGATGCCTTGGTTCATTTAATTAAGTAAATTCAACAAAAATCCTTTTTTTGAGTGTCACTATATTACCATGTTTAGATTCAATTGTTCATGTAAAATGGTAATCATCTAGTACCATGGTATACATGTATATAAAAATGGATTGCCATATGATACATTTGCAGATATGGTTTGACAGATACTTTTATCCAAAACGACTTAACCCTTAAATGCATGGCTGTTTCACCAGTCAGTATTACATACTTTGGGTCTTTAAAGACCTTGCACATGTATTTATCACAAATGGATACAAATGCCCAGAGTGTAAATTTTCAAAGCATTTTAAAAACAATAAAAACATATATATATACAGTGGTGTGAAAAAGTGTTTGCCCCCTTCCTGATTTCTTATTTTTCTGCATGTTTGTCACACTTAAATGTTTCAGATCATCAAACAAGTTTAAATATTAGTCAAAGATAACTGCATTTTGTGTTTACTTGTGTTTTTAAATGAAGGTTGTTATTATTAAGGGAAAACAAAATCCAAACCTACATGGCCCTGTGTGAAAAAGTGATTGCCCGCTAAACCTAATAACCGGTTGGGCCACCCTTAGCAGCAACAACTGCAATCAAGCGTTTGCGATAACTTTCAATGAGTCTTTTACAGCGCTGTGGAGGAATTTTGGCCCACTCATCTTTGCAGAATTGTTGTAATTCAGCCATATTGGAGGGTTTGAGCATGAACTGCCTTTTTAAGGTCATGCCACAGCATCTCAATAGGATTCAGGTCAGGACATTGACTAGGCCACTCCAAAGTCTTCATTTTGTTTTTCTTCAGCCATTCAGAGGTGGATTTGCTGGTGTGTTTTGGATCATTGTCCTGCTGCAGAACCCAAGTTCGCTTCAGCTTGAGGTCACGAACAGATGGCCGGACATTCTCCTTCAGGATTTTTTGGTAGACAGCAGAATTCATGGTTCCATTCATCACAGCAAGTCTTCCAGGTCCTGAAGCAGCAAAACAGCCCCAGACCATCACACTACCACCACCATATTTTACTGTTGGTATGATGTTCTTTTTCTGAAATGCGGTGTTACTTTTACGCCAGATGTAATGGGACACACACCTTCCAAAAAGTTCAACTTTTGTCTCGTCAGTCCACAGAGTATTTTCCCAAAAGTCTTGGGGATCATCAAGATGTTTTCTGGCAAAAATGAGACGAGCCTTAATGTTCTTTTTGCTCAGCAGTGGTTTTCATCTTGGAACTCTGCCATGCAGGCCATTTTTGCCCAGTCTCTTTCTTATGGTGGAGTCATGAACACTGACCTTAACTGAAGCAAGTGAGGCATGCAGTTCTTTGGATGTTGTTGTGGGGTCTTTTGTGACCTCTTGGATGAGTCGTCGCTGCGCTCTTGGGGTAATTTTGGTCAGCCGGCCACTCCTGGGAAGGTTCACCACTGTTCCATGTTTTCGACATTTGTGGATAATGGCTCTCACTGTGGTTCTCTGGAGTCCCAAAGCTTTAGAAAAGGCTTTATAACCTTTTCCAGACTGATAGATCTCAATTACTTTCTTTCTCATTTGTTCCTGAATTTCTTTGGATCTTGGCATGATGTCTAGCTTTTGAAGATTTTTTTGGTCTACTTCACTTTGTCAGGCAGGTCCTATTTAAGTGATTTCTTGATTGAGAACAGGTGTGGCAGTAATCAGGCCTGGGTGTGGCTAGAGAAATTGAACTCAGGTGTGATAAACCACAGTTAAGTTATGTTTTAACAGGTGGGGCAAACACTTTTTCACACAGGGCCATGTAGGTTTGGATTTTGTTTTCCCTTAATAATAACAACCTTCATTTAAAAACTGCATTTTGTGTTTACTTGTGTTATCTTTGACTAATATTTAAACTTGTTTGATGATCTGAAACATTTAAGTGTGACAAACATGCAGAAAAATAAGAAATCAGGAAGGGGGCAAACACTTTTTCACACCACTGTATATATATATATATATATATATATATATATATATATATATATATATATATATATATATACAGGTGCATCTCAATAAATTAGAATGTCGTGGAAAAGTTCATTTATTTTAGTAATTCAACTCAAATTGTGAAACTCGTGTATTAAATAAATTCAGTGCACACAGACTGAAGTAGTTTAAGTCTTTGGTTCTTTTAATTGTGATGATTTTGGCTCACATTTAACAAAAACCCACCAATTCACTATCTCAAAAAATTAGAATATGGTGACATGCCAATCAGCTAATCAACTCAAAACACCTGCAAAGGTTTCCTGAGCCTTCAAAATGGTCTCTCAGTTTGGTTCACTAGGCTACACAATCATGGGGAAGACTGCTGATCTGACAGTTGTCCAGAAGACAATCATTGACACCCTTCACAAGGAGGGTAAGCCACAAACATTCATTGCCAAAGAAGCTGGCTGTTCACAGAGTGCTGTATCCAAGCATGTTAACAGAAAGTTGAGTGGAAGGAAAAAGTGTGGAAGAAAAAGATACACAACCAACCGAGAGAACCGCAGCCTTATGAGGATTGTCAAGCAAAATCAATTCAAGAATTTGGGTGAACTTCACAAGGAATGGACTGAGGCTGGGGTCAAGGCATCAAGAGCCACCACACACAGACATGTCAAGGAATTTGGATACAGTTGTTGTATT